>NW_027122930.1:0-105957 GCF_023973825.1 Plasmodium brasilianum
ATAAGCATTATATATTGAAAAAATAGTAATTACTCTTAAATAAATTTAATTATCATAATAATATAACAATAGTAATAATATTAAATAAAAAAGTAAATTTTTGTATATCATATTATATAAATTATGAAACTTGAAATCTATATTATCATACATTTAAAAAGTAAAATTTATACAGTACTACTATATAATATTTTAAAAAATATATAATTTAACGCTTATATAGAAAAATATTTATTATATCATCATACTTAAAATTTTTAGTTTTTTAAAAAAACTTAATTTATATCATATATTCTGAATGAAGAGTTTTAAATTCAATACACTTAACTTTTTTTTTTTATCAATAAAATATATATATTTAAAAGCGTATTAATAAATTTTAAAAATGTTTAAAAATAATATTCTTACAAGAATCTTACTTATAATTATATTAAATAAAAATCTATTAAAAATTAAAATTTTTTACAAATACGAATAATATATATTCCGTATAATATGTACATAACTTTTTAGAGTGTGAATAACCTTAAATTTACTAAAATACATAGTTAATTAATTTTATTTTGTTATTTAAAGGAAGTGTATATCATTTTTTATTAGTCCCTTTGCATAAGCAAAATACCAGGATATTTTTTAAAGGTTAATCATAACCAATCTACATAATTATATAAATTCCTAAAATATTATTAAAAGAATTTTTAATAGAAAAAATATATTATACCCAAGTATTTATGTATTTTATATAAAAATTTTTTTTTAACCCTAAATATGATAATAATAAATATATGATATGCGTAAAATTATATTAATCAAACAAAATAAAAATTTATACATTTGTTTTCTTTAAAATATATTATATTCTTCGAGAAATAATTAAAAAATTATAAAAAAAAAAAATAGATAAATTTAAAATACTACTCAATTTCCCAAATAACTAAATTTTCAGAAATTAATATTATACTTCTTTCACTGGTTTAAATTATTTATACATTTTTTATCATATTTTAAATTATTCTTATTTAATATCTTTTAATTTATATCATTACATTATCTTATCATTCATTAATTCACATTTAATATTTTTTATATGAAATATATCTTTAGTCAATTAAGAATTCATATTAATTCATATATAAATTATAAAATAAATTATGAAAAATGAAAGCCAAATATAATTAAATCCTAATAAAAATTTACATATATAGTAATTCATGAGCATTGAAAATATATAATATTTTCATATATATATAGTTTTTTACTGACTATATTTATAGACAATAATGAAAAATAAAAAATATATACAACTATGTATTTATATATAATCAAACTATTTTGCAATATATATATTTATTTTAATTACCCTAATATTAATTTAAATTTTTATAGATTTATAACACATTTCTAAAACTATACATTTATAAGAAAAAAAAAAGAGGATTTGTCGATATTATCTGATTATATATGATTAAAATTAATTTTTTTATATAATACTCCAACGACATAAAAAAATATATCAAATAAACAACATTAGTTAATTAAACTTCAATTCCATATATTTTTAAATAATATTTGAAAAAATGTATTTTCTCAACAATCATGTACACTAAGAATATAATAATCCTTTTTAACTTTTAAGTGTAAAGATTTAAATAACCCTAGTTTGTAAACAATTATAAATAAATATTATTAAGGTGCATATAATTTTATTATACATTTATAATTTTACTTTAATAAAATTCAAAAAAGCTACATGTTCCTTATAATGACTTCTACAGTAGATATGTTTTGTTGTATATTTTTCGTAAAGCTTATTTTAAATAATAAGAAATAACTGTATTTTTAAGCGAAGAAAAAAAAATAAACACATATATAAATATCAATACATCATTATACTTTAGCTTCTTATAATTAGGTGCAACATAAGGACAGTTTTATTTCTAGTTTAATGTTAATAATATAGTTTCGTAATAAACTGAAATGTAATTTTAGACATAATATGATATAATATAGAGAATAGTACAATTTAGTAGAAATAAATATTACCAGAGGTCTATAAAATTATATAAGTTTTGATATTATATATTCATTTTAAAGCAAAGACGTAGATTTTTCACAAATATTTATTTAAATATACATATATATGTATTATTCTAGATATAATTAAGCTGAAATAATACATTAAAATTCAAAATGTATCTTTAAAAATATTCAAATTCAAAACAAAATTAACGAAATATATACTTATTTTTGTGTATTAATATATCAAGTTATACACACATGAAATTATGGAATTATTCCAATTATAGGAATTCATATTAGGAATATACCGCGAAAGACTTTAAATATATTACTTCATATAAATAACTACCTTTGAGAAAAATTCACATATATTATAACTTATTTTACTCCATCATCAACTTCAATTTATTATATTTTTCATTATTTCTTAAAATCTTGGGAAGCGTTATTAAAAGTATTACAAATAATATGAAAATTATTATTCCATATGATATTATAAAAAAATGATATTTTGCATTATCTAACCACGATTCAACAACACCCCACAAGGATTGTACCCATGACAATACTTTAATTCTATCCCCTGCACTTTGTAGCAACTTAAATCCTTGTAATATTGGTAATCCTATACCCAACAAGAAAAAAAGTAATAATATAGTACCTATAAATCGGTAATTTCTAAGCTTAATCTTTTTTAAAGCTATATTTTGAATTCTTCTCTGCTTTTCAAGAAAATGATCATAATCCTTTTTTTTGATTAATCTTTTTTCAAAATGGAAATGTTTTCCATCAAATATTCCATTATTGTAATCCACAACTTCTGTATAGTACTGAGCCTTATTTAACATATTTTTATTGCATTTTTTGTTTTTGTCTATATACCACAATTTATTATTATAAATATCTTTATTTTCATTTGCACCATTAATTGGAAATCTTTCGTTTAAATATATATTATTTGAATCTTTATCCTGATTATATTTTGTTAGTAATCGATAATTTCTTGTATCTAAACTTTTACTCATAATGCAATTTCCATATAAAAAATCTTTAAACGTAATCTGATAAAAAAACAAAAAACAAATATTTATTATTAAAATGTATAAATAATTTAATTATAAAAAACTGTATTAATAAAAAAAAAAAATACGAAAATTAGAAATTATACAATAATATAAACAATATTATCATACCCCATCATTTTTAAAAAAGAAAATCCCCGTTAGAAAGCTAAAAGCAGATATTATATTAAATAATATTTTATTAATTCTTAGTTCCATATAATATATCTTTAATATTGTAATATTTAAAATAATGAATGAATTAATAATAATATAATATTCGTCTAATGATAAAGGACACTATAAATATTTATTTAATTTTTTTTTATTATTTTTTATACTTTTGAGGTAAAGTGTTGATGAAATATACATAACTAGAATGCACTTTGAAAAAACTACATAGAAATATAAATGAAAAATATATTGTATTATTTTATGATTAAGTATAATTTAATAAAAATCAAGAGTTTTCAAAATAAAATAATTTGAATTCATCTATAAATATTCAAAAAAAAATATTATTTAATTATTTAGTTAGTTAAATATTATATAATTTTTTTTTTATTTATTTCAGAATAACTTAGATATATGACATTTCTAATTATATGTAAATATTCAGTTTATGCCTAATAGAGAAGATAGAGGATATATATATATAATACATTACCCTATATATTAAAACTATTATTAATAAATTTGTGTAATTTATGCTATTAGCAATTATAATTTTGCAAATTTTATATTTTAGATCAACCACTTATTATTCTTAATGAATATTAATTATTAAAACATATATTAATTGAAGAAAATATTTTGTGTCATCTAATTTAAAATTTATGATTTAGTTGGTCCTTATTCATATAAAGATTTTTACATTCTAAACATAATTAAAAAAATTTATTTTATAATGTACCAACTAATCAACAAAAAAATAAATGTTTAAAGAAAGTACGAACTAATTTTTTATAATAGCAGCTTATTTTTTAAAAATTATATATTTTAATGTTATGGAATTGTGTGATTTATAATTAAAATATTTTTAAATTCATCAATTTATTTTCTTTTTTGTTTTATTAATATTTATTTTAAATATAATATTTCAATTAAAAAATAACATAAAAGAATTTGTATATTCACATTAGAATGTTTATATACATCTGTGCTCATACATGTTATTTGTATAGAATAACATATTTTAACTAATTATAGTATTACTTTATATTAAAAATAAACACAAGGTTAAATAAAAAAAGTAATTGCTTCTTTTAGCAAAATTCTTTTTAGTCATGTTTTCAT
Organism: Plasmodium brasilianum; assembly: GCF_023973825.1. Lineage (NCBI taxonomy): Eukaryota > Apicomplexa > Aconoidasida > Haemosporida > Plasmodiidae > Plasmodium > Plasmodium brasilianum. The sequence continues at coordinate 4,377 of NW_027122930.1, forward strand.
TTTTTTATAAAGAATATTCTATATATATCCGTCTCATTCTCTGTAGCTCAGATATATATTTTTAAAAAAAAAATTAAAATTAATGGACATGGATTATTTTAATGAATATTCAATAGTGTAAGTATATATATTTATCAAACTCAAACATATATTAGTACTATATTACAACGTTTATTTGTAAGGAATAAAAATATAATTTATTGAAAAAAAATACTCGAGAAATATTTTCATATTTACGCTTATGTATTACACTTATCTACTTATTCCACGTAAAATAAATAATGTATACTATAAAACAAGCCTTATTAAAACTTACTTGATAAAGAAAATCTATATTACTCATTAATGTGTTGCTTACAAAAAAGTAGTTCTCCTTTTTTTTTTATTTTTATATTATTTTAAAAATGACATTATGAATATAAATGAATTATTAATTTACAATATAAACTATATGTATATATACACACCTCCAACATGGTAATAACTAGTATTATAAATATTCACGTAAAAAATAGGAAATATACATATAAAGAATTACCTACACATTATTATATGATCATGCAAAAAATATATATTTATTTATTACCCCTAACAATAATTCATCTTCTTATAGACATAAGCATATATTTAAATTGCTACAAATATGAAAAACGGAAGAAAAAGGGAATTTATATGTATTATATATTAATATATTTTCAACTTCAATGAATTAATTTTTTAAGTATGTGAAATTTAAAAAAAATATATAGTTAATTTATTCATTAATTTTCTATATAATATATATTTAAGATAAGTCTCCAAAATAGAATTAACACAATAATAAAGAAAAATATAAAGTAATAAAATTAACTATCTATTTAAATGGAAAGATAAAAAACGTATAAATTCTTAAAGGATTATAAACAGTGGATATTTAATAAATAAATGATATTTATTATATACTAATGACTTAAAAAGGATATCATTAAGAAAAAAAATAGCATACATTAAAATTGTTTTTCCTTTTATTTTGTTTCATAGTTTATTTCCCTAAGAATTACTTCTATACAATAAATTTTAATTTTTTCTAAGTATATAAATATATATATATGTATCATTCTAAGAAAATATATTGTCTTCTAATCATTATATAATAAAGAAGACCTATTCAGTTCTAATACAATACTAATAATACATTTTCTCAATGGAAAGAAATTACAATCATTATAGATTAGGAAAAAATAAAGAACAAAAAACGAATGTTTTATATCAATTATAACTTATCACAATCAATATCATTATATGAATCTTGAATTAAATTATTCATTTTAATACACATAAATATATATATATTTTTCATAGAAAAAAATTATAAAACGAAAAAATATATACAAAACTATTATATTTAGTCAAAGTAGTACAATATATTATAATGTAAATTAAAAAATATTAAAACATTCAAATTCCGAAAAATCTTAGAAAATATATTTTTACACATATATATCAAAAATACTACATATATATATGAGTTCAGCTCCAAAATATAATCAGTTATGAGTATTTCTAATAAGCGTATAGTTAATGATATTACAGAAGCTATTTTATATTAAGGAATTTATTACAAAAAAGAAACATATTTATTAATGTTCACTTTATCTTTTACTGAATTTAATTTTTTCAAATTTTTTAACTTTTTTATGGTAATAAATAATTCCTAATATAAGAGTTATACCAAATATAAAGAAGAGTACGCAGTATATTATAAAATGAAAAAACGGTGTTATATAAAAATCAGTAGTACTTCCACTATTTTTTGGTACTGAATACTTGAAAAACGAGCCAACAGTGGATTTCAAATAGCAATGAAATTTCCCCATTATTGACGGACCTAATGAAAAACTCAATAACTTATATAACCCCCTACTAAGGCCACAATTATAAGAAAAATCTAATATTAATCCTAATGAAAACAACAAAAACAATAATAAAGGAAAAGCAAAACGTAAACTGTTTTTTTTAATTATTATTTTTTTGTACAACTTATCACTAATTGTTCTGTTGTTTTTAAGAAAATCCTGATAATCAAGTTCCTTGAATATCTTTTTTTCCAAATGAGTATATTTTTTTGTTTCAAATGTGCAAGATTTATTTTTCATATGTTTTTTATGACTTCTTGTATTTTTTGGTAAACTTCCATTTGACTGATTTATATTTGTTTTCACACTTTCTTCATTATTACATATATCTTTTCTATTATTTAATCCAATATTTGGTATTTCTTCTTTTGTACATATAAAATTTAAATCCATATTATGTTTATACTTTCCTAGTAATCTATAATTCCTTGTTTTTAATATTTTCTTAATCTCGCAGTACTTATCCAGTGACAAATTGAACATGCTCTAAAAAAATAATATGTAAATATTTGTTATTTAATAGTATAAATAAGCTTGAAGGAAAAAAAAGTATTAACAAAAAAAACAGAAAAATATTAGTATTTCATATATCCTTAAATAATATTATCATACAACATCAATGTAAAAATGACATATCCAAGATAAAAGGATGAACCCAAAAAAATTAATAAATATGATTGTCTTCTGTTTTTTTCCCATTATATAGATACTTAGTATTACAATGTAATCAATATAAAGAAGTTAATAATATTATAATATACATCTAATAATAAAAAGCAAAATTCTTTTTAAAAATTTTTTTTTACATTGCTTCTTAGATACGTAAAAAATATACATAACTATAATATTCTTCAAAGCATCTATGATGAAAAATAAATTTCAAATATATTATATTTATCATAATCTTAATTAAAAAAAAGAACTTTTTTTAAAATTAAATAATTTGAATTAACTGATGAATATTTATAATATCTAATCTAATTATAAAATATAGTAAATTAGTTATATAATATTTTATTAGTCATTTTTACAATAAATTCTGAAATAAAAACATAAATACTTATTATATTCAATATTTAGTTTATATAGTATATATAATTTAGAGAATACATATATAATATATTTCTGTATATATTAAAATAATAATTACTAATATTAAGAATAATATACCATACTTAATTCAAATTTTATAAATATTTATTTAGGGAAAAGTACTAATTTTTAATGAAATATTAATTATATTATAATAATACAATAATAGTAATAATAAAAGAAAAAAATATTTTTCTTAATTTAATTATAAAAAAAATTCATCAATTCCTCCCTAAGCGGACACAATTTCTTTTAGTGTATAATTTTTTTTTTAAAGTGAAATATCTAAGGATCTACCTTTTATATGAAGAAATATATATTCTAAAAACAAAAAAGGAATAATATTCTATTGTTTTACTATAATTTTTTAATATTGCTCCTTTAATTAAGTTTAATTTATATCACTGTTTCTGAATTAGAAATCCCTACATTAATTTACATAATTTTATATATTCTCTATTAATTAATTATATATATTTAGAAAAAATATAAAATAAGAAAAAAAGAAAAAAGAAAAAAAAGAAACTAGAATCAAAAATGGTATAGAAATATTACAAATAATTTCATTAATTTAAAAATATATAAAATGAAGTAAATTTACAAATAAGTATAGTATATGCATGATGTAATATATACATAAGAAATGAAAATGAATAACAATATATTTTACTAATATATATGGTTTTGTAATTTTTCTGCTTATAATTTTAGAAGGAATATATATTTTTTTTATTTATTCTTTTAATGATACATAATATAAGGAACATATTTTGTTGGCGATGCATAATCGATCGACGTAAATATATAAGTGAATAATATTTTATGAAAAATACTATTAAAATCATAAATATATTATTCCTACTATATGTTGTTCGTTTTATGATTTTTCCAAGAGAATGATAATTTTAAAATTATTGTATATATACCAAAAATTATATTAATCTTGTAAAATATAACATTATAATATTCTCCTTAACAAGTATTTTTTTCGAATTATAATTAAAAATTTAAAAAAGAAAACAAATAGCTAAATTTATAACATTATTTTTAAATTATATAAATTTGCATAATTATATTTGTATTATTTTAATGTATATCTAATCTACTTCTTACAAGAATGATAAAGAATCTTATTTAGCTTCATTTAGTTTTTCGCACAATTTTTTTGTCTTAGTTTTTTACAAGTAATATTACTACATAAAGAATATGATAACCTATTTTTAATATAACCTATTTTTTATATTTACAAAAATATAAATATAAATAAACTATGTAATTTATTTTCTCTAAAAATTAATCTATAAATACGCTTTCTCAGTTTTAGAAGAACTGCTTATTTCTAAATATTCAAAATATATAATTCAATATAGTACAGAAATTAAATATTCTTATATAATTCTTTTAAAAAAAAAAAAAAAAGAAAAAACATATATATATTATTTAATATTTCATTATATTATATATATTTTAAATGTAAAATGTATACATCATAGATTACGTATTATATTATATATTAAGAAACTCATTTCAAATTTTAATAAGTTTTTCTTATTAATAATACTAATTTTGTAAATACTATATTTTAGAACAAATGTTTATTATTATTAAAAAATATTCATTATCATAACAGCAAGATAGTAATAATAGTGATTTAAAAAGTAGAATTTTACAAAAATTATGTATTATATTAATTATAAAAATAGAATTCCTTATGTTATATTATGTGTTTAAAAAATCATATTAATAAGATACCTAACAATATATATAAAAATAAATATTTCTACAGTAATTAAAAAAAAAGAAAAAAATAATTATTCATTTTTGTAGCATAATTTTGAAAATAAGAAAATTTAAATAATTTTAATATATATCATTATTTGTCAATGAAATTCTTTTAAATTCATGTAATTAATTTCTCTTTGCTGTTTTTTTATTAAAAATAAATATTAAGTAGAAATATATATAGTAAATAATAATGAGTAAAAAATGGATAAAAATTATAATTTCCTTAAAAATATTTAATATGATTTCTTCAGTTCTAATGCATATCAAATGAAATAAATTTAAAAATAAGAATAATTTACACGATATAATATATACATAATAAATAAAGTATATTTTAATATAATATGTTTTCTAGTAATATTATTCTCATTATATTAGATAGAATATATTATCTTTTTATTTATTTTTTTGAAAATTAATAATATCAGGAACAAACGATAAGGTTATAAATTAAACAATGATCATAAATAATTAATATATTATTAAATATAACTTTAAAAAAATATACTATTTCTTAATAATTTTCTATTTTATGTATAGTAATCTTTGGTAAGACAATTATTAATATATAATATACAAAGAAACATATTGTAATCATCCAATAATAAAAATTTATATTACTGTTTACTTTAATAAATATTATTCTTCAAATTAACCAATTAAAAGAATTAAAAAACTATATAAAAATATAGCTAAATTTAAAAAACTATAATTAAATTACAAAAAAAAACATTTTAAATTAACACTAACATGCTTTTTTCTTTTAATATATATATATATATATTATTTCCGTGACATAATATACTCAGACATTTAATTTCTTTTAAGTTTTTTCCTCAATATTGCTATGTCACATTTTTAAGTACAGTTAGTGTTTTTATATAAATTGTTCGCTACAGCATTTTATATATTCATAAGAATATTCATATAACTTATAAAATATATTAAAAAATTGAACCTTTTCTATAGTAAAATACTCCAACCCTTTTACCTATAAAGCAGATTTTCCTATTTTAACAATATTCATTATTTTTTAATACTATTCTAAGTCTTTTTTTAAAAAGTAAATATGTATTTGTATAAATTATTTAAATTTTCCAAAAATGTTAAGTCATATACCAATAGATTAAAGTTTTAGGAGAATATTTTATAGTTTCATTATTAGATATATATAACATAACTGTATTTTCTTTTTTTCTTTTTTTGTATGTATCTCAATAGCCTTTTTCTTCTTTTGCATCGTATATATTTTATATTTAATAAATTATATTATTATTAATACAAAATAACAAAGTTAACAAAGGATCTATATTAATTTTCTATTTCTACAATATAATTTTCATATTTATACTAGTTATATAATACCATAGGTACAAAAAATAAAATATACATGTTCATATTTTATTGAAAATAATATAAACTTTATTTAATTTCATATATAATTTATGGCGAAAACTTACATTTTGCTTTTCTACAAAGAAAAAATATTTGAATTTTTATCCTTTTCTATATTTTGAAATATAAATTATCTGTTTTATTGTGTCTAAAAAGTGTTCATAATTCAATTAACACGTAATGCCTTCTCATCTATGTTAACAAATGTTAATAATTATATAACACTAACATAAATATATATGTTATACAAAATGAAATAATTTATGTATACAATTTGATAATATTTATTATATATGTGCTTCTCGTAAATATCATATTATTAATCGAAAATTTGTACACTCCTTTAAATATGTTAATGAATTACATGAATCTAGAGAATCCGAACAATATCCCATTCTACAAATATCCTTGTTCGTTTGTTTAATTCAACAAAATTAAGCAACTTCTGATACTTTTGTGTAAGGATTTATCTTTTTATTTTCAATAATTACATTAACATTTATTGCAGTATTTTTCATATTTTTCCTTTTGTCTAGCACTATAAATTATTTTACTCAAAAGTATAATATTCTACGCAATACTTTTAACATGTTCCTACAAGAAGTTCCTGTTTTAATAATGTTGTATATACTAATATAAAAATTATTTAATACTAGTTTATATCACTTGTAGTTATCTTCGACATTCAATAAAAACAAATATAAATATATAATGAAAAAAATTCTCCTATACGGATAAATGATTCTGCAATTTATAAGCCAGTATTAGGCTAACCACACTTATTATAGAACATATACTTTACAGAATTACTATATATAAATGCTCAATAATATATGTCTTCGTACATATAAAATAGAATCCTGTATATTGTAAAGGGTATTTATATTAAAAACAATAAAAAAAAAAAAAAAAAATTAGAATAATTTTTTTAATAACACTACAAGTGTAATAGTATATGAATATGATTCTAATAGGATTATAAAAAATTCATATATAAAGATTAATGTATGAAGTCTTACTAGATACAAAAAAAAAATGTTAAATTGAAAGACAAATATTTATAGTTTCATAGCCAACAAATGGAAATATTAACGTATATAACCCAGACAAATAAAACAAACGCTAAACATAATTTTCATATATATTAAAATTCATAAGGAAGAGTACTGGATTTACTAAATCTAAATATATAAAGTTTTCATGCGTATACTGAGCACATAATCCTACATTTATTCCTTTTTAAAAAGTATATTTTATAGATGTATTATTATACGTCTCTTCAATCGTATTATAACGTATAAAATTAATAAAATTAAAAGGACATAATTGTAAATAAAACACAAATGAAATAAGCCTATATTCATTTTTATTATTTAAAAAAAAAAAGTATTATTAGTATCAAACTATTGGTAATAATAAACATATTTTTGCACATTTGAAAATATATGTAATCATTAATAACACTACTTTTTTCACACTTGTATACAAAACTACATACTACCATAAACAGAAAAATGATGTTTATTACGAAACAAAATAAGGTATATTTCTAAAGGAAGAGTTAATAAACGTTTAATCGTTTTTCTCTGGTATGCTCATATGTGGCAGTTAGGAAAACATAAAAATGGAAGTGGAATATATATTTATAATTCTTCTTTATAATATATATTTAAGTAATTTTTATACATTGAATTAAAATAACATTTTATGGAATCAAATTATTTAGAATATTAATTTTTTATTTAGTTACGTTTATTAATGCTCCCGCAAATTATTTACCAAAAACAACTAACATATTTGTTGAAAAAATATGATACTGTTACACATTTATAACTAATAATTTAAAACCTTAAAAAATTTAAACAATCTTTAAAAAACTTTTTTTTCCAAATACATATATTAATATGTTTAACATAATAAACTTTTTATTACATATAAATTACAATTTTATTACAAAATTAAATAAATACTATTTATTTATTATATATTATTAAGAAAAGACATCTACATTTAATTTATAAAAATATCATACTTTCTTTTTTTAATTGAATGACGAAATAATCCTACTTTACTAAAAAGAATAAAGGAAATGGAAACAAAATAAGTGCACATTCTAATGTAATAACATGAATTTCCTACCAATTTAACACAATTATAATAAAAGCTGATTTTTTATGAATTTTATGAAACATACATATATTTTACAAACAAAAATATAATTAAAATAATATATATTGTATGATCGATGTATTAAATTAAACACAAAGAATATATTAAAATACAAATTTATAAAATAAATCAATCAAATTCAATAAAGGTTATGAATATATATTATTATATTTTATATAAAAACAAATATGCATGTTCAGGAGGTATTATAAAAATAATTTAACTCCACAACTCTTCTTGTAAGTATAATATTCTTAATAATGTTACATAACTATTTTTTAGAATTTAAAAGTTTTTTTTATAAATTAACCGTACCATTATTACAAATTTGTTCCTTATATTTTTTGATAATTCTATATTTATTAATTTTTCTACAGGTATAAATAATGCCTAATACAGTAGATAAGTATATCGCGAATGCAAAACCTAATAAAATTATAATCACAAGATAATAATACGTATTTCCTGGATTAAATATTCCCTTTGACTTAGACACTAATCCTGAATATACTAAAGCTACCAATAAAAATATAGAGGCAGGAATTAATAAAAATTTTATCTTCTTTCTATTTATGGCTTTACACTTTTCCCAGTCGTTCTTTTCTTCGTTATTCTTTATTTTGTCAATGGAATGTAATAAGCTGAATATTTGTTTTTCACAAAATACATCTGCTCTACTAGATAACGAAGAATTACTACTTTTATTCACTTTATGCCATTCTTCTCTTTTTAATTCACTTTCTTTTAATTCTTTGTTTTGTGATAATATGTCTTGTTTATTTTTAGATATATGTTCTTCATCTAGCACTTTATTATATCTTCCATCAAAATTTCTATTCACCGAATGATGTGCTAACTGTCGATTAGTTGTTAAGTATAAATCTCTATCTAACTTATATTTCTCATCCAATAACCCATTGCAGCTATTCTAAAGAAAAAAAAAGTAAACATATTATTTATAAGAACATATATTTCCATGCTAAAAAAATGTTATTTTTAAAAATAAAATGTTCAGTAACAAAAAATAAAGTATTATACGAAATATTATTATAATACCAAATTATTGTTATAACGAATTATCCAAAATAAAAAAGTAAAGATAAAGATTTTAATAAAAATGATGGAATTGAAATTTTTTTTCATTGTATACATTATTAATTTTATTATATATTAACTAATACAAAAAATAACTATAGTTTTATATATTGAAAATGATAAAAGAAGCCATTCATATTTTATTTTTTTTCATTTATTTAATTTATTTTAAATTTTATAAAATGAATTATTATATATATACTTCATTTATTTTTCACAAACACAAAGTTATTTCAGAATTTAGAACAATTTCAATATAGATTATTATAGAAATAAAATTGAATAAAAATAAATGATAATTGTACATAATATTTAAATTAATTATTTAATAGCAAAGACATTAAATTTTTTTTTATAAATTAGTTTAAAAAAAAAAAATATAATACGAAGAAAATTATTAAAATGATATGAAAGCAAATATTATTTATTCAGTGATAACATTTTTTCATTCATACAAAAGAAAGAACTGTACGTAAAAAATATATACTAATATATGTTCATACAATAATTATGAATTTCTGTATTCCTTCTAAGAAATAATTTTTATTTTATACATGTTTTTTTGTATTACTTCACCTATAGTTAAATAAATTGATTATTGTTACCGTAAAAATAATAGAAAAAAAATATGAAGATAGGAAAAAATATTCTTATTTGATCGTATATTCGTTATTATTTAACTACAATTTTTTCTTATATAAATTTTTATATATTAAGAAAATAAAATTTTTAGTTATTAAAAAGTCTATGAAATTATGTATATATTTTTAAAAGTACCATAATAATTATTCTATTTTTGTATAATAATTTTTACAATTGTAAAATTTGTATCTAATTCCAAATGAAATTAATTTTTATCTAGTGTAAATTTTAAAAATGTACAAATTAGCTTTTTTTTTTTTTTTTTCTTTTTTTAAAAATGTAAAGAAATTATATTTTGAAAAATATTAATATATCAGAAAAAAAACAAAACGAAGATAAAAATAAAATTAGCATATAAAACAATTTTGTGCAATCCAATAATTTCAGAAATATTTGTAGCAATTTAATATAACAAATAAAAGTAACATTAACAATATAATTTTGTGATATACAAAAGAATAAATAAAAAAAAATTGAAAATTGGTATATGAAAGATTTAGTAATTTCTTTGATGAAAAAATATAGAAATAATTTATATTGTATTGTTTTTTTATAAATAAATAAATTACAAATATGTTTTTAAACCACTTGAATGTTTAAAATTTTTATATAATAAAAATTTATCTTAAAATAAGAAAGGTATTTTATATTTTATTTTTTTTATTCTTTTTAGATTACAATACAGCTACTAATAAATAATGAATTATTATAAACAAAATAATATTAAAACAGATCATTAAAAAAAAAAAAATATATAAAGTAGAATTATAATATATATATATAATTTTCATGGAAGAAATGTTTCATTAAAATATAATAATAATGAATAGTAACAAAAAAAAAAAAAAATATATACGTTCAATTATAAATCTCACTACAACACATTCATTTTGTGAATACAATATTTTTCAAATAGGAGGGTCTCATTTTCTTAATTTCTAAGTACTCTTCTACAAGAAAAATATATCTATGGGTTATATAATTGATTAAATAATACTATTTAATATCTATGTAAATGTTATTACTAAAATATGTATTAATATTATCACGCTCATATGAATCTATAAAGAACCAAGTTTAATAATGAAAATTACCCTAAAAACAGCTCCATTTGAACCTTATACATTACGTCTATTTAGTTGAACATTATAAAAAAAATATAGTAACCTTTTTTATATATTTTATTAAAACTTCTTTAAAAAAGACAAATAGTACTACGTACTTATAAATTACCAAAAAATATAATTCAATTTTTCACTTTCTTTTTTTTTCTAAATTATCTTAATTTATTGAAGAAATTACTAGTTATTTCAAACTATATGTATATTTTTATATCTAAAAAATGATGTTAACACTATAGACTATATATTTATAAATAAGATCAAAAAATAAAACATAGGTATATATATTTATCTACTTATCATTCCATTATTTCACAAAAGAACATATTGATTCTCATTACATTTAGTGAAAAATTTCATTTATATAGATATATAATACATTTTTATAAGCGTATAACCATAAAAAATCAAAGATAAAAAAAGGAATAAATTACGAAACAATATTTATTAATATACAAGTTCATTTTATTAATTAATTTAAAATTTTAATATAGTAAAAATAAAAAATATATAATGTATATTAATAAATTTTCAATGTATATATATTTAATTCATTCTACCAAAATTAAACGAACACTATAATTAAGCATAATAATAGCATAGTAAATGTTTTTAAGTCCTAATTTAATTTTAAATATTTAGAAATACTAATTCGTTAAACTATTATGAATAATATATATATATATAAAAAACATTATTTTATCATATATTTATAACTTCACATAAGATTTCAAAAAAAAAAAGAGGTAAGTTTATATGAAAAATAATGTTACAATAAATATATTTCATGATGCATTTCTCGTAAAATATTATTTACAGAAAAATAATTAAGTTTCTTATATTTAAAAAAATAAAATACTTATATCTATAACAATACATCAAAATACAGGACTGTAGTTCCATTAAATACAGAACACGACACATTTATTTTTAATATAAAGCATACAACACATTTTCCTAATTAACTAATAATAATAATATATGAAAGGATAATGTTATGAATGTAGTATTTCTTGTAATTGAACTATATATGAGTACACGACTTCAATAAAATTATATGTATATTCCTTTTAGATATATTAATTTTAACGCACATTTATTTTTTATAAAAATCTATTTAAATATACAAATACAATTATTAAAAAAAAATAATTAATTATGCTGAAAAAAAATCTTAAAATATAAAATGCAAGGTATTAAAACATTTTAATTTACAAAAAAAACAAAGTCATAATTTCTTACTTTGTTTACCAAAAAGATCACGAGAATCTGTGTACAAAAATAAAAAAATAATAAACTGTAGGAACCTTTAATAAGCATATAACTAAATATGTTACTCTTATTATTCCACACTAGAAATGATTTTATAAAATAAGACATATTATTTATTACATATTTTACTTATTCTGAACTTAATTTTTTCATATTTCTTAGCGTTTTTATGATAATGAAAAATGCACCATATAATTGTAATACCTAATATAACGAACGGTACCATATATATTAAAATACGGAACACTTGACCTAATATGCACGCATCAGTAACTGCTGTACCACTGAACAACGTACATGTTCTCCCAGAACCCAAACTTTCCGAGTGTTTCCAAAAACCAGTTATATTTTTCAACACACTTACAAATGTATATAATAGTCCCTCACTCTAATTTACTAATTTTTCTGAATGAGTTTTTTTCAAACCGAAGTAAGACAATAAACAATCTTTACCTGACAATCCTAGTACTAATTCTACTATGAATACTATCAAGAAAAACAAAAACAGCAAGGAAGGTAAAAGAACCTGCAGTCCGCACTTTTTAAATATTATTTTTTTATAAATCCTATCACTCACTGCTTTGTTATTTTTAAGAAAACTGTTATAGTCAAGTTTTTTAAATATTTTTTTCTCTAAATGAGTATATTATTTTGTTTCAAATATGCAAGATTTATTTTTCGTAGTTTTTTTGTTCTCACTAATATAATTTAATGTATTTCTATACGTTTGTTTTTTCTTTGTCATAATGCCTTTTTTATTATAATATATATCTTTTTTTTCTCACGCTTCATTATGTGGTATATCTTCTATAAAAACTCTAATAAAAAGATCATTATATCTCTTGCATTCTGCTAATAATCTACAATTTCTTATACCTAATTTTCTAATAAGGATGCAATTATTCCTACAATATATATTATACATACACTGAAAAAACGAAGATAACATGTGTAATTTAAAGATAAATGATATCATCATAAAAAAATATTATTAACAAACATAAAAAATCAAATATATGAATATGTAAAATATGGTTAAATAATATTATTATACCAAATCATTGTTAAAATGGTATATCCAAGTTGAAAAGATAAAACACAAAAATTTTAATAAATAAAAGTATCGTAATATTTTGTTTCATGTTGTATAAACTTAATAATGTAATATATTAATTATATAATCAGTTAGCTATAATAAAATATATTGTTAATGACAAAAAACTAAAAAATTATTTATTTAGCTTTTTTCTATTTTAATAAAAACGAAATAAAATATATATAACTCTAGTTTCTTTATAACGAATTAACTGAAAACTAAATTTAGAAATATAATGTAAAATTTTTATCTTAATGTTATATACAAAACACTAAAATATACTAGAATAATATAAATTGAACTATTGATAAATATTCAAAATACATTATTTATTTATTCAATATAACAAATTAATTAAATAACTTTTTTTTGATTAATTTTAGAATAAAATATATATATATATATATATCATTTTTTAATTTTTTGGTGTATTTCCTTGTTATAGTATAGAGAATATAGAGAATTGAAATAATACCCTGCTATGCATATTAATAAAATAATTTCTAATATTAAAAATGTTTTCTTATTAATACTTATAATATTATATACATTATACTTGGAAAAAATTTTTATAGCTAATATAATACTGATTATTATAACAATATTATAATATTAATAATAAATGTAGAAAATAATACTACTTATAATTTTATGTATTATATTATTTATAGCATTTACATTAGTTAGTACATGGGCATTTTAATTCTTATATTATCTTTTATATATTTCAAAAAACCTCTTACTAATATACTACATATCATAAGTTTAAATAAATGTTTCAAGTGTATAAAAAGAGTGATTTTTTATTTTTCTATAATTATTCTTGAAAATTATAATTTTTATTAAAGTTTACATTATATCATTATTTCTAAAAAGAATGCTTGTAAATGAATATATCTAATTACTACTCCTTTTAATTAAATGTATATATATATATATATATATATATATAAGCATTAAAAAATAAAAAAATTAAAACTTGCATAATATGTGCAAATATCAGAATAACATAAATTAGAAAATAGGTTTATATAATTTTATGAACAATAAAAATAAAAAAAAATTATTTTTTCATTTATTTACTTTAGTATATATAATATAGCAATATTTATAAAATATAATTAAACCAAAATTACTTATATAAAAAATAAATTAATAAATATTGGTATCCTACTACTTATTGGAAAAGAAGAGTACTACACAAAATTAATAATTCCATACTTTTAATTACTACTAAAATTAAATTATCATGTATATATATTGACTATTTTTTAGAAATAGCCCGAGAACTGACCTTTGAAAAATAAATTAAAAAGTAATATTATACTTATGCATTGCATATGAAAAAAATTCTTATTTTTTTACTTTTATTTTATTAAAAAAAATATAAATTATATATACTAAAGATTTACTAATAGTTTATATAAATTCTATGTATATTTACATATTCCTAAAATAAAATAAAAACTTAAAATATTTATAGAAAACATTAAGATATATCTTCAATGCATAAATATATACCTATACATGATGAAACTGTTGTATAAAATATATTTTTGTTTTATTTTTTTTTAATGTCGATTTAAATTTTTGTAGATATATGTCACATTTTTTGAAATTCACTTCTATACGTATATAAAAAAAAGGATTTGTGCATACTATCTTTTAATATGTGATTAAATTTGATTCATTTATTTAATATTTTAATGACATAATAATTAAAAAACATTATACTATATTTACATATAAATTTTCAGTTTAATATAAATTTAATTAAATATTTTAATTATTAATTAACACAATAATAAAGAACAATAACAAAGGGATAATTATTTTTAATTTTTCATTTAACTGTAATGATATATAATCCCAATTTAGAAAATAATTATAGATGATATATATTTTAAATGCCTATTCTTTCAATATTTATAAATTCATTCTTTTATGATGCAAAAAAACAAAATTTATGATAGATATATTTAAAGGGTAAATCCAAATTAGTGGTTTTATAATTTTATACTTAATAATTATAAATAGAATCTAATAATTACTATATAATTTATATAAATATATTTTATTTATTATTACTAAAAGTAAATTTTTTAAAAATAAGAGTTCATTTATTTTCGTTATTTTCTATTTATATTTTTTCCAAAAATAAAAAAATTTATATCTTCGACAAAATATGTATATTTAAAAGAAAAAAAAAAATATAAAAGTGAACATTGTATACAAACACCTTTAATAATTATGATAATTTAAAAGAATTTTAAATAAAATTACCTACGATATAAGATATCATCGTTACGAAATGTTAAGGATAATATATTATAATTTAGATAAATATTCGATATATAGTTTTTTTCCTTGAAAATTCTATAAATGAAAGAAGCATTCGTTTATATTTTATTTATATGTAAATTATTACTACACAAAATAATATATTGTATTAAAAATATGATACAAATCTAAATAAAATAAATTAACATTTTATGAAATAAACATAAAAAAAACAAAATATTATATATTTAATGTATTTTTTTATTATGCAATAGTAAATTCTTATTAATATGACAAATTATATTACTGTTCTAAAAAATAAATTATAAATTAAGATAAAAATCATATTATATTTTTAATTATACCATGTGTTTCATACTATCCTGTGGCACTGACATTAAAATAAGATAATTATTTTTTTATTTTATGCTTTTATATACATGTTGGATATATATTTATATATATTATAAATATAATGTATTTGGAAACATAATCGTTTCATAACCATAACATATTCCATTATTTCACTTCCTCTTAATTTTCGAATATTACAAATTTCCATTTCTACAAAAAAATATAAATGCGTATTTTAATTAATAGTTCTGTATATTATGAGAAATACATAATGATACGAATTATTTATAAATATAACTTTTTATTTAATAAATGATTTTCGTATACTGATGTAACTAATTGAAATATTTATTTTTAGCAAAACTTATTTTTTCCTATATATTTTTTTTTATTTTTATATCCAATAAAATTATTCGCCGCATTTTAAATTAATTGCTCATATTTATCCAAATATACGTATCATATATAAATAATTTAAGCTTATTCTCGATATATTTAAGTTATTACTAAATAAATATATATATCATAAATGATTATTATTATCAAATGCATACATATATATATAACATCGTTTACGCAGTTTAAAAAAATACTATATAAAAAAAATAGGAAGATAATATATCAGAATATATTAAAATTTTATAATTCACATTAATCATCTTACTGTATATCAAAACATTTAAGTATATCTTGGTGATATTATAATGGTTACATATTTTCTGAATATACATCCACGGTGTATTATTAGTAAGAGTACTATATGTTGTTTTAAACTATGTAATAAATAACTTTTTGCTGAAATATATTATGCTTAAAAATAAAGCTAACTCTTCTTTTTGATTACATCCTATGTTAAAGCTCTAGTAAAGTTATGCGAATGTTACACGGCATATACTAGCAAAAATTAAAACTTTATAAAGTGTCTTTTTGAAACAAAGAAACAAGATTAATAATATCAAAAGTGTTTCAGCAAGTAATATTTGTAAATCGCATAAATGTATTTTATCATAAACATTTTAATTAAATTTTGGTCTTTTTTATTTTTATCTTTATAGCACGGTATATCCAATGCACAATTCTAAAAATATATTTTCTATAGTTTCTGAAGGATTTTAAAGTATAACTTATTTTTTCAGTAATAAATCTATTCCGATTTACAGCCCTTAATTTGTGTTTTAATTTTTTATATTTTTATTTAAGTTTTTCCTTATATCTTTTAATTTAATTAGTCCTTCTATATTCTTTAAATTATTGTTTTGTATAATCTTTTCTAATGTAGGTTTATTTTTCCTACTTAATTTTTTTTTTCTTTTCTCGTGTTCTCTATTTCCATATTAAACATATTCAGATGTCTGCTTTTTCAAAATTTCATTTTTTGCTTCATTTTCCCTCATGTATTTTTCTATTAATATAATATTTTTGTAATCTATTGAAAAGTTCCTGTTGTTCCCCTGGTTTATAGTTTTTCTAATCTGGAAATAAAAATAAGACTTAAAAATATATTTTATAAATTCATGTGTTTTACCTCATAATAAGAAAATTCTGCTTACAAAAATTAAGCAAACAACAGCAAAACAAAAAAAAAAAATAATAAACAAAAAGAAAAAAGCAAAGTAAGAATATTTTAATTATACTATGTCATATTATTATTACATTGACAACTTCATATACAATAAACAAATTAATAAATTTTTATGATGAGAAGGAACTTAATTTTTTTTTTCGTGACATTTTTCCATATTACACATAAATTTAGTATAAAAGAAACTGTTCATTATAATGATCATAATTCTATTTCATTAAAAGTCTTTATTTAAACGCTTCTAATATTTTAATCATATATTTCATTTTATAGATATTAATTATTTAACTATATATATATATGTACACATTGTGTTTTAAATGATAACATAAAGAAGAAAAATACAATAATTATATAGTAATATTTCTTTATATTTTTACTTAATATCCGCTTAATATATTTTTAATATAATATATATAAATTAGTGTAGGAACCAATCCAAAATTTACTAGACAGTTTATTTTTCTATAATACATAATTTCTGCAATAAAAAAATTACCTTTATACATAAAAAATAAAAAAAATAAATAAAAAAGAAATTCAGCAAAAATTGAAAAATATATATTTTAAAAATTTTATTTACATGTCTATTTTGTTTTGTTTTATTTTTTTTCAGAAATAAACCATGATTATTGAAATACAAGGATATCACTATTTCTACTGATATTTGATGTAACTATAGTATAATGTTATAATTCCTCTACAAACAAAATGATTAATCCATCGAAATAATACAACTAAACAACATTTTCTACTTATTTCTGGTGTAAATATTATATGGAATATTCATATTTTTAAAAAATATTTAAATGATAATTAAAATTAAATTATTTAATACACATATTAATCATATCTATTTTATATATTTTAAATATCACACGATCATAATTAAAGTTTTCTTTTTAGATTCTATTTTATAAATAAAGTATAATTGTATCCAATTTATTATTTATTCTTTGTTTTATTTTATTTTATTTTATTTTTCTTCTTTATAAATAAAAAAATACATGCACATACATAAAACTGTGAATTTTATTTTTTTTTAATATTAAACTAATTATTCTATAATTAACAAATACATAAACTTAATAAAATAATGTAAAATGGAAAGTGTAGAATAATTAAATAATTAACAATGACACTTATTTTTTTTTTTTTCTTTTTACTTACCACTATACAAAAATAAGTACTTTCACTATAAATTTTTTTAATAAAAAAGAATATATATTAATTTGTTATATATAATATCAAATATTTTATTTACATTTTTTTTATTAATTATATATATATATATAATATAAATATAAAGTAAAATGGGAAAGATTCTTTTAGTTTTTTTTTTTTTTATCGTGAACATGTCTTCAGCATCACATTACATATAATAGCACAATTCGAAATTTTATTTGTTCTTTTATTTTGAATCCTTCTTAATTTTAACTTTATAAAATTTTATTTTAAAATTTTTTTTATAAATTATAAATATTATTTTATATACGTTATAGTAAACATATATCAAAAGCTAAAAACAAATAATAATAAGTAAATAAAATATTTCATATAAATCCAAAATAAAACCCTTTCATTATACTCTTTTTTTTTTTTTCTGCTAATTTTCATCTTATCTAATAAAAAATCATTGTTCAAAGATTTTGCTGTAATGCATTTAAACAATATGGCACTTTACCAATATTTTTGAATGTAGTCTTCGAAATGAAAATATAAATATAATATTAATTAAAAGAAAACAAATAACTTTAGTGCATAAAAAAAAATAGCTTGAAATAAAAAAAAATAATGTACGCAAATAATACTAGTAAAATGTTAAAAATTAAAATGTATACTTTTAATAATCAAATTTTAATTTAATTGTTATTGTTTTTAATTTATCATATATAATTTATTATTGAAACTTTTATAAAATAAAGTATAATAACCTCTCAAATATTATTGTTTTAATATACATTATTATAACTATATTACTGGAATTATTGATTTAAAATATAAATGTACATTATCCGCATATATTACAGCAAGATTGAAGATATTATAATAAATAAAATTTTCATATATCTTATATAATATAAAAATATAACTATGTATATGTAAAATAATAATATTTTTTATAAACTTAACATTTAATATTTATGCTATATCAAATTATATCAAAATATAATACTATATATAATATAAATGTAAGTATGATATATTATAATTTTGTTACTGCTATACATATTTCTTCTCTTTTTTAATTACTAATTTTTATAAAAAATATTTTCAAAAATAATTACAATATAGTAGATAATTTCTAAACAAATTTTACAGTATATATTTTAACAATAGATCTAAATATAACTTTTCTAAAAATATTTTCTGAATATATTCTAATACATATTTTATTTCTAGAATTTTTTCTCGTATTATATTTTTATTAAAGCAATATTTTATCAATATACATTATGTATATAAATATATAATTGTTTTTCGAAATGAAATTTTGTATGGTAAATTATAATATTAACACAATTATTTCCGTAACGTGCTCATTAAATAATTTTTTATTTGATTTATTTGAACAATATTAATTAATAGTATTTTAATTATAGCTTTTACGAAAATATTTTTATTAATTATAACTTTTTTTATTGTATTTCATTATGTACTACATTTATATTTATATTAAAAACAAATATAAAGAATTGTTATATCGACAAAATAGAAAATAATTGAGTCAAGTTCTAAGTTATTCATGTACTTATTTTTTTTGAAAAATATTAAATATATCTACTAAAATATTATATAAGCTTTTACAACTTTAAAATATCCATTATAAAACAAAATACACAAATGATCATTATTTTTATTAGAGCCTTTATTTTTTCCTGTCTAATATGGATATTCAAATATTCTGACGAGGTATCATAGTTATTATACTTAATTTTTTCTTTTTTCTATTTTATTTTATGTTTTTACATGAGAGGAATATTTTATTCATATAATATATAAATATACATTTTTTTAATATTTAATATGAACTTATATTTTTAGTCAAATATCTGCGATAAAACTCGGAACAACGAATTGAACAGAAATAACATATTAAATATTAAATATAGCAGATTGTTAAGCAGTGAAATAAGAGCATCGCTGGAAGATAAACATAAATGTTTAAAAGAAAAAATATATGATTTAAAAGGAAAAAGTACTGCATCATTTGAAAAAAAACCATATGCATTAAAGCAAAATAACTTTTTTCAAGAAGAAGATAATGAATCAATATACAATGATACGTATCAAGAAGAATTGAATGATTTTATGCCACGTAAAAAACCTAAAAAACATGGAGCTTCTAACGTTAAGAATAATTTAAAAGAAAAATCTCCTACATTAAAACATTATAATAATATTCAGAACAATAAAAACATACACAAATCTTTAAAAAAGTTATACTCAGAGATTGATTCATCTTTAGACAACATCAGCTCAAGTAATAAACGTAATTGTATTATTAAAAAAAATAAAATTAATTTTAGTGTAAAATATGATCATAAACATCCAATAAGATCTGCGATTTTTTTTTTCTTTACTATGATGCTAACAATTCCGTTTTTTCCTTTAATTCCAATTTTTGTTTTGTATTTTTATACCAAAGAACAACAAAAATAATTATGTCTCGTACTATTTCATATTATAATCCATTATATATTTGTATTACTAGTAATATTTTTTTCATATTTCATTCTGCTTCCTTGGAGAATACAACTGTTTTAAATTAATATACATAAAACTATCTCGTAAATTAATCCAAGTCTAGTAAAAAGTGATAAACAATTATTTTATTCAAAAATTTAATTCTATAAATTTATTTTAGTAATCTGAAATAAAATATAATTTTATATATTCATTTGTAAAAAAATGTATGCCACCAATACAATTATCTAATATATATGAATTTTTTATATTTTTTTGCACTTATTATTAAAAAATTGTCTTTATATAATTTTATATTTCTTGTAATATAAGTATATATTCTGTACTTTAATTTTTAGTTTAAATTATTAAAGATTTAAAATATAATTAAAAATTTACTTTCTAGCGATATATATATATATATATACTTTAATAAATTTTGCTTATTTTTCATATTATGTCGTTTACATATTTAATATATACAATTAAAAATATTTATATAAAGAATAATATTACATTTCAAAATATTATAATCATATTTATACAAGTTAAATAGTAAAATATTTACAAATTATGTAATATTCACTTTAATAATCAATTTTTATATAATTCAGTATATCGTTTATATGAAGATAGCTATAATTTTTCTATTTATAACTATCTGTTTTGCTTTAAAATAAAAAAAACTTAAAATATTTCCCTTTCTTATTTCTAATATTAATTAGAGAAGGCGTAAGTAGAACATATATTTATAGGGATTCGCATCACTAGTGAAATTCCAGTACTTTTCAAAGAATTATTTTATAGTTATTCACTGGTCTAAAATGTTCTGTTAAATATGTATATGTAACACATTTGGTGTTAATGTTCATATACTGTTGTATCAGTTGTATATTTGTTCTACATATATTTAAGTTATTCATTGCATAGACGATAGAATAGTTAAGGAACGACATATATATATATATATATATGTATTTACATTAAAGCATTTAAGCAAAAGCTATATAATAGGTATATACAAACTGAATAATTTAAATATATTTTCTATGTATTTAAATATTATTAATTAATTTTTGCTTAAATACCGGAAAGCATATTTTTTATATACTCCTAAGAACTGTGCTACTCTTTTGATACTTCATTAATAGTATCATTAAATATGTTGAATATTTCATGCAATTTGCCATGATTATAGAATTAGCAACAATAAAAGCCTTATTTTGTTAATAATATGTGTTAGTTTTTTTATTGTATAAGGAGTATCCTTATTTTTTTTTAAATTAATTTTTGGATAGATTTATTTCTTTACCTTTTTCTAGTGAGTGTAATGTATATATATTAGCATCGTTTAAATAAACATATTAGAGAATTTTAATTATGAGAATGATTAATGGACTATTAGTTAATTATTCTTCAAGTGTTTTGACTTTTGTATTTATCCTTACATACAGAATTTTTCATTCCATCTGTACATACACAAAAAATTAGTTAATAAGCATGATGTAATATATCCCCTGTATTGTTTATCAATTTGCTTGTCCAATATTCTATAGAATTTTAAATATAGGATAATAACATATATATATATATATATATATGCATTTTAAATTAATATTTTTTTGTGAATAAATATTTCGCAAAAAATGTATGGATGTCCATTGTGCGCTTTGTATTCCCTGTATGGTATTAATAAGTAAAATACATTATATATATTATTAGTGATATTCTAAAATATAAGAAGTTAATAAACTAATAAATTTAACACTTTTGTGATAATTTATATGTTTTATGAGTATATATAATGTAATAGTACTAGTCTTTTTATCATCATATCTATTACGTATTTACAAAAGGTTATTACTACGATTAAACTTTGAAATAATATTTTTTATACCTCTAACGAACTACTAAAAATTTCGCAATAGGTGAAAAGGTGAAGTAAAATAATATATTTTATTAATATATCTTTAGTAGAGGATATATAGGAATATAAAGTATTTATTAATAGATGTTATATAATTGAGGTACATTGGTTCTTTATTCGTTTATCCATTCATTTGACCAAATGTATATGCATATAATTCTATGTATCTATTTATTGACTTAGTAAATATTTAACAAATAAATGAAATATTTATGAATTATTTACGCTTAATTGTATACACTAAAGTAGTATATAATACCACATAATATAATTTGAAACAGTAAATTTAAATGAATGAATTATATGGAAAATAATATACCCCTTTAACACATTCATTCAATTAAAGAAAATGTTACATGAAATAAATTTTCTCATTTAAATAATGCATAAATTATTTAATTTTTTTTTATATTTTTTTAAATTAATGTTCGACAAAAATGTATATAAAACAATATTAATAATGGTATATCTAATTGTTCTCTAAATATACCTGTTATTTTAACTGCTGAGTAATATTATAATGTGATCATCCCAAAAGTATAACAATATTTACATTTAAACTGAACTTACAAAATATCTAACAAAAATGGATACTTTTTCTTTTTAAATATTTTATTTTTAAACAAATAGATAATAAGTAATACTATATTACATATGATCATCAGAAAATGATTTTTTGGAAAAAATATTAAATTTGGATATTTTTCGAACGTAATACTTTTTTCATATAATATTATATTCTTTAGAACATAAAAATGTGAAGTAATTAATAATTGTTTGCACATTTTTCTAAAAATAAATTCTGTATATAACTACGTACATTCGAGAATAAAGAAAATGTTATCATTGTCCTTTCAAGTTAACATTAAACTAAAAAGTAGAGCAAGAACGGGAATACGACTGAGAATAATTTTTAACTTAAATATTAATAAATTAATGGATTAATTGGTTCACTTGTTATACATAATATATTGAAGCATAACATATTTAAACTAATAAACAAATATAATCCAGAATTATAAAAATAATTTATATATCTAATGGTAATTGTATGATGACTATGATTAGAAATTATGAAGCGTATAATTTATGGAATTTAACATATGGAGATTCCCGAAATATAAAATAAATAATCTAACATAATAAGAAAAAAATTTTATAAAAGGATTTAAGGAAGATATATTTCAACAAAAATAATTAAAGCATTTTATTTACATTATGCAATGTCCACTATTGTATTATTAGGTAATTCTGTGTAATCTTATGAGTGACAATAATGTAATCTGTACAACTGTTAATACCTCTAATCAAAGAAAGTATATAACATAATAACTAAATTATAAGAACAATATAAATAAAAATTAACATATGATACCTTTTGAAAATATTTGCAATACTATTATTTTTTTTATTCACTCTATAATGAAGTATTAAATATTTTATTTTTTCTCTAATGAAACTTAAGAAAACTTAGTTTTATATTCATTTTTGCATTGCATGTAATCAAATTATAATAATATGAGCATAATAAAATATTATATTTATGTATCAAAACAAAAGCATACTATGAGGACCAACAAGTTAAGTAAACAAAAAATAAAATTAAATTAAATATAATGTAAATGTAATATGTAACATAAAAAATATTTATTTTCTCTTATGCATAAAATTGACAGAAAATAAATCTTCTTTCCATGTATATTAATATATACCATATAGCTTGTAATATTATATTCTTAATTTTCATGTGTTATAATTTTATTAAAACATGCTAATAATCAACTCATTTCCGAATTGCAATATTTTATATGTTGTTATTTTTAAAACAAAGAATGATTTATATATATATATATTATATATATATTTAAAAAAATAAGAAAACATTCTCTAATATTTTCTTAATTACTAATATAATAAATTATATTTTAGTTCATTTATCATTAAACAAAAGAAAATATATAAAAAGGATTAAATAATCCATACAAATTGTGCCTCATAATAATGTTCGCTTTAAATATTTTTTTAGTTTCTATGAAAAATTAAATAAATATTGCAAATATATTTCCAAAATTTAATATTAAACTATATTTGAATTATGCTAATTGCCTTTTAGTTATCTTCAAAATAATATTTTTATTATGCGGGAAAAATAAAAATGTTTTTATTCTTCTTTTTAAGGGAATGAACATTTTAAAATTTTTATTAAAAATTATTGATCTGATTAGTTTATTTTATGCATACGCTCAATGATGAAAACCATAATATACACTATGTTAACTGTAATAATGAAACAAAAAAAACATTATCGACTTACAATTCATTGTGGTCATTAATAGAGGTGAATTATTTGTACTATAGCTATATATATAGGGTACCTAAAAATTAATGAAATTATAAACAAAATAAATATATTCCAAGTAAAATTCTTTATAATATTGAAAACAATATATTTGTTTGTGTTATATTTATTCTTTTCTTCAAATATTCTTCTTTATATTTACATATTTATAATTTTTGTAATATACGCTCGGTTAATTATGGTAATGCAGGTATAATATTATAGCATATTGCATATAATAGGGTAAAAGATAAAGTTTTAATAGAGTGATATTATACTTATTTATGGAATAATTATTTCTAAAAAGGAAATTTGTTAATTTTACTTAGATATCATATTAAGATACATATAAACACTTAAAAAAATAAAGGTGCTTGAAAAAATATATATTACAGGGTATTGCAATTTTTAATTTTTAATTTTAAAAATTATTTTTTCTATTAATGAAAAATGGATAATAATAATTAGTTACATATGGACATATATATATATATAGAATAATGTTTAGCTATGAATACCTTCCTTCTTTTTTACTATTTATTTTTATGCAGCATTAATATTAAAGTTATATCTGTTTTAATTAATAATATTTATGTGATAAAAGTAATACATCTATAATTTATTTTATTAAAAAAATGAGTATATTGTTTCTTTTAGAAATATGTAAATAGATGTAATTACTAATAAAAAAAAGAAAGCCCTCGAAATGAGCCAACTGTAAATTTTTTGTCATTATTTATGCGTAAATATTTGTACAAGTATAGTTTTAATTATTTTATCTAGTACATATATCGCAATAATTAAAAGTTATGGAAATGGTAAAAGAAGTTTATAAATATCATTATTTTCTATAGAAATAATAATATATGTGTTCATTTATTAAAATACAATTTCTTACATAGAATAACATGATATATTCTATCCATTATAAGAAGTATTTAAGTATTTATAAAATTAATTATATTAATTCAATTTTCAGGATAAAATTGTAAAAGAGTCATATCCATACAGTATATATAATGAATTAAATGAGCAAGTTAAAAGTGCAACAGATGAAAAATATTGTAACGAATTTAAAAAATTAAATAACGATTACCAAGGTAAATCTATTGAACTTTGTAAAAAAGTAACACATCTTTTAGATTTTGTTTATAAAAAGGATAAATCAAAAGAGTTTAAAGAATACTGTTCACATTATAAATACTGGGTATATGAAGAAATAAGTAAATTGTTTAAAGACGATACACCAGAGAATATTATCAATGATGTTATTGATAAATTTAATAAATTACAAACTACACTTTTCATTAATCGCCAGAAAAATTATTGTTCTTATAGATTTGATCTCAAGACTTTGGGGGAATTGAATTCAAGAAAGGTAGAGAAAAAATTGTATGATTATTTTAAAAACTATAACACTATTAAAAGTAGAGACAAATGTAGTAATGTTAGCATTGAGAAATATAAAGGATACCTTGAAGGTATCAAAATCCTATACGAAAATGAGAAGGATTATTGTTGTTTTCCAGGAACATGGGACTGTTCAAATTATTTTTTGACTTGTAATAGTGAGTTTGATCCAAGTAAACTCTTATCTGCATTTCAATCTAAAGGTAATGGAAGTTGTGATGGATTAAATAGAATTACAGCTAATTTTGATGAAGAGGAATTAAATACTGTGGTAACAGATGCAGAAATTTTAAACTCAATTTCTCATGGTGCATGCTTTAATCTAGATAAGCACGAACTTACATCAAGTGACACAAAACACTCACGTTGTAGTTTATTAGCAACATCTGTTACGTTAACTAGAAGTGTGCGTACAGATGGAAATTCTGGAGCAACTATGACTGATAATGGATCCCCCCCGGATGGTGTGAATTCAGTAACCAGGGATAATCGGGAAGAAGGAAGAACACCGCAAGCAGGTGCATCACAAGGCCAACAAGGTACAAAAGAAAAAGCAGGGGGTTCTCGTAGTACAGAAAAACTAAAGATTGAGGCACCCTTTGAGAAAGACTCACCTGATACATTTAGATGGAAATTTAACGAGAAAGGAACATTACAGTGTCCAACTAAAAGCAGAGATAAAAATGAAGAACTACTTTGCAACTTTATGGAAGAATTGGTTGAAGGAAATTTTGCTACACAAATGGAAGGTACTAAAAGATACAAAGTGAAGGCTGGAAGGTCATGGTCAGAAGATGATTTAAAACCAGCACGTGAAAGAGTGAGGAAAAGGAGATCAGCTAATGAATCAAATATATTAAACAACATTTTTGTTCGTATATCTACTGGAGTTACTCTAGTAATGGGAATTATTTTTATATTTTACCTTTTTTTTAAAGTAAATACAAAATTATTTTTTGCTGTATGCTTACGTTATTAGTTACCATTTATAACACATTTTTCTTAAAATACTGTAGTTCTGAATTAAACATATTATGCATGTTTTTTACTTTCATTTATATATTAGTTTACTCCCTTCGGATCACGTTTACGTAGGGATAGAAAAAGGAAACAAAGGTATAGGAAAGATTTTACGGATTTATATACACGCAAACGACCAAGGCGCTTCTTAAAACGTACATATAGGCATTCTGACAAAAGGAGATTTAACGTAGTAAATATAGAAGATGAGCTTCATTCATGAAATGATTTACAGAATATCAACTGATATATATCAAAGATATTAAGAAGCCCACAAAATTGGATTATATAAACATTTCTATTAAGTAGAATGAAAAGATCAAACAATAAAAAGAGGAGCATAAATAAAATATAGATACTTTTTAACATTTTATATATATTTTAATATATACATGTATGTATATATGTATATATATATATATATTTTTTTTTTTTTTTGTCCTTTTAGAATAATTTATTTTTTCTAACTTTTTGTCAAATAGTTTTTTTGTATTTATTTAATTTTTTTTTTAATGAATTTAATTTGAACTTGCAATAATATTTGTTTTATATATGTAAAAAAGAACTAAAACGTTCCTACCTAATAATAGTTTAAGATTCTAATATGCCACAATTCAAAAGCGTATACTGGCAAAGCATTTTTATTTAATTATACTTATGAGATTGTAGCCTGACTACTTATTATAATTTCTTAAAGCATAACACATTTGAGATATATTATAGTTATATTTAAAGTAAAAATAAATTTGAATTTATTGAATTTTCCGGGAACTAGTAGTTTAACACTTAAATTAGGACAATGTATCGTTAGTAAATAAAATTGGTGTAACTCGTGAAATAAAAACCTACTGTTTTCTTTTCTTTTTTTTTTTTTACAAAAAAATATACTTATCAAATTACGATTAAATATTATATAATAATCAGTACTCAAACTATTTGGTTTTTCAAAAAAAAGTATATATTCATATTTGACCAAATCTTTTGGATAAAATAATATTGTATCTGTAGAACACAGTTTTTATATATATAATGTAAATATTATGTACTTAGAGCAGAAGACATATTAAACGTGTTGCTGGATTTTTTTATTGGTAATATATATTAAGTATTAGAGTAGTACATAGTAAGTGTATAAGAATAAACTAAAAAAAGTTCATCATTAAAAATTTTAATACAGTTATTTGTATCAAATAAATCGAAAAAAAAAGCAAATATGATAAATTAAAATTTAATCAAAGGTACGCAAAAAAATATGTAATATATTCTTCCTTAATATATACATAAGTGCAATTTTAAAAGCAATTATATTAGAAATTATTATAATAAAAACATTTTTATCATCTAAACTTTGAATATTCAGAGAAAGCAATTTTAACTCATATTGGTACAGAAAAAAAATATATATAAAATAAAATGCAAAAACTAAAAATTAATAGAGGAATAAAAAAAATATTATTAACCCTCATATATTTTGACAGTACAAAAAGTGTATAATAATACCATTTTACAAATATATATTTTGCTTGTATATTTTCCTAACATAGAAAATTGTTTCCTATGGATAAATTATAAAACCATAAATATATGTTAATTTAGCATCCTCCCACGTACAACTATAAAAACAAGTGGAGAGTTACATTCATTGCATATGTTTACAAACATACCAGTAATTGTAACCTTCCATTAAAATATATATTTAAGTTTGCGTAAAGACGTCAGTATGATTAAGATATCGTAGAGAAATTACTTTGTATACATAGAACATATATCACAGAAAAAATTTTAATAGTTTCAAATGCAATATTATATAAGAAAAATAAAATAAGAATTACTTTTTATAACTTTTCTTATTTTTTTCTTAAACAATTTATTTCGATTAGTAGCGCTGTAGCTACATTAGAAATAAATGATATATGTAAATATATACAACATAATTATGCGTTAATAATTTAGGATTTAGTAATTATTACTGAATATAGGAAAAACGAAAAATCGTGTTTAAATGTATTTACATATAATAATTTACTTCTGTAGATTACTCTATTTTTATATTATTCATAATCGGAAATATATTTTTAGCGCGTTAAAAAATTAAAATAAAATTTGATTTCCTTTTTTTGCAACTTTTTAAAACAATTGGGCTTAACTATTTTGGTAACGTTATTTTTACGGAAACATTTCATAGCATGCTTTTCAATCATATAAATATATATTTATTTATTTATTTAATCATATTAAGTGCAATATATGTATATATTAATTAGAGACTACCATAATTATAACAAAATATATTTTTATGGTGCCTTTAAGTTAATGCGAATAGGCATGGTGAACTTTTAGAGATCATAAATTATAGAATACCTTTTAAATAGGACAATTATAATTAATAACATTTTGTCATAAAAAATACTGTTTATGTCACAAAATTATATTTATTCGTCATATACAGTGCTTGATAATTTATTTCATTTTTTTTTTTTTTTTGTTCCTCTAATGTATCCAAAATTTTAAGATATCTGCTTCATTGACTTAATATGTTATCATTGTAATATCGTTATGATACCTTTTGACCTTGTCCTTACCATTTTATAGGTTGTCCTTTTGTATTAATTAATTGTATTAGTCTACTTTATTCATAGTTTATATAGAATTTACATATGTATCATCATCTCCTATCCAATCCTTTATTTCATCTGTAAAATTATTTTCTTCCTTATAATCAAAAGTTTCAGTATTTTCACTATTTTCCAAAACCTTTTTTTCCTTTTCAACACCATTTTCTATAATGTGATATTGCCTATCTGAATTTTTATCTGAATTACATTCATTTATTGAACTGTCTAAATATGATTCCTTATTTTCTACATTTTTCTCTTTTTTGCATTCGTCTAATACTGTCATAAATGCAAGTATACACACTTTTGATAATAATTTTTTTTTAATAAACTTATATAATTCTTCGCAACTTTTGTTATGTTCCATTTCTTCTATATTTATTAGTGATACACTATTTTTAGTTTCTTCATTTTCATATTCACCCAATATATTATTAAATTCATCTGTTAATCCCTTAAACCAGTCCTGTTCCATATTTTGTTCTACAATTTTACCATTGTTTGATATCCACTCTCTCCATGCATCTTTTTCTCTTTCTAAATGTGAACATTTTTGATTTTCTTTTGAAGATATATATTTTAATTTTTCTATTTCTTTTAACTTAGCTTTTTCTTTTTTCCATTCATTTTTCAAATTATTAAACCAATCTTCTTTTTTCAATTTTTCAGAAAGATTTCTATGCTTTTCTATCCATTTATTCCATATAATTTTTTTTTCTTCAATATCATTGCTATATTTAATATTTTCCATTTGATCACCATTTATTAAATTAGGATAGGATCTATGTTTTTCATATTTGTATGCTTCTAGACATATTGCTAAAAATTCACCTTTTTTAAATTCCCAATCTTCATTTCTGAATTCCTCAAGTACTTCCATATGTACTTCTATAATAGTTTTGGATCTGTCCTTTTTTCTCTTTAGCATATTTGTATTATTTATAGTGTTATGTTCATGTATTTTTAATTTTTTTATGATTTCTTCATCATCATGTATTGTCTGATCCAAATTATCATCTGATAAAAATATGTCTTTTTTAACAGAATGCGAAGGTAGTAGTATTCTGAGGAATTTAACTTTTCTTCTTATATTTTTCTTCTTTTTAAACTTTCCCATTAGAGCGTACTAAAATACAAAAGAAATATACTTAAAAGTTATATTATTACAATTATCAAATATTTATAATGTTTTTAATACTTAATTTTATATTACTTTTATAAAAAAGGAAGACACAATAATAATTAGAAATGTTATTAAAAACGATGATACATATGGGTTATGTGAATTTTCTACTGGAACTGAATTAAATTTATATATACATACATAAATTTGTTTAGTTATTACAAAAATATGAAAGTAAATATAATTAATGTTACCATAAATTTTATGCTCTGCAGTACTACGAGGAGGGGCTTTAGGATATAGTGATTCAGTGGATACAGGAACAGGTTCAGTAATACTTTCTGTGTTTGTTTCTTGAACAGTTGGAGGCTGTACTGTAGAAGTGCGTATTTTTTCCTGTGCAGGCGCCAAATTTGTAAGATCTGTAGCTATTTCAGAATGTTCAGATTGTATATCTGCTCTTAAGTTAGTTAAACTTGTCTCAGAGTTGCCTTCGGATGCTGTTTGAAGTTGAGGTGGACCTGAAGGTGTATCTTCAGGAAAACTGCTTGATTGGCTTTCAGATGGACTATTAGGTGCGCCGTCATGTGGATGCTCCTCTTGTAATAGACTTTGATCTTGAGATATATTCTCATCTTCAGCTTCACGTTCATCTAATTTGGGTGCGCTTAATTCATTTTCTTTAGCTGGAGCTTCACTAGTTACATCTGGTTTTGGCGATAAGCATTGAGGAAGTTCATTAAATGTTTTAAGATCTAATATGTTGCATTTTTTTTCTGGAAACTGTGATGAAGTATTTTTAAATATGCAACTTTCACTAATGAAATGTCTCTTTTTCTCGAAGTGTTGCTTCTTACTTATAAACCACTTCTCATATTCTGTACAATCTTGTATACACTGAGTATCATTATTACAATCATATGTATTACCACTTTTTTTGAATTTCTTCAGTTTTTGAAGATATGTATCATTTAATTCACAGAAATCTAACGCATTATATTTTAGTTCTAAAAGGTCTCTATCTTTTTGATCGAAAATCATAGGACAACCACCATGTTGAGTAAGCTTGTCAAATTTATATTCAAAATAATTCCTAAGTACTGGTACCCAATTCTTAGGATTAGTAAATCGTGGAGGTTTATCCTTTTTCTCAATTAAAAAATTAGTCAGTTCTAAGCATTCATCTCTAAATTCTTTTTTATTTTTCTTTGTCTTTAAGGAAGCAGTGAAAGATGAAATTTGTTTTCGAGCTTCTATAAATTCCTTTTCCATAAGATATTCTAATGCCCCATAACCGATCCCAGTGTAGTCCTACATTCAAGAAATATATAAGGAAACATTTAAACATTAGTTTTTTGTGTTATTTGTATCATAATTATTTTATCACAAAAAAGTAGTTTATCCATATTAAAAAAAAAAGGAATATTACTCTGGTAGTACAATTTTCCATATTGAATCTACATGATAACACGAGGTCGTTTTAAATAACTGAAAAAAAATACAAATATATATATTTCTGCTTATTAATAGCGTAATTTTAAACTAATAAATATGAATATAAATTATAAAATAATGAACTAAGGAATTTATATGTTAACTAAAAAATGATATAATAAATTAATATTCATTTTATATGCTTCTAATATTTTTTACCTTATATAAATATATTACAACTAAGGATATATTCTAATGTTATTTTTACTTTAAATCACTATAGAGAAATTATTTTTATGTAAAATTTATACAAACCTTATAAAGAAAAGTTAAATAACTAACAGTAAAAAATTACATATAAGTGATATAAAAGTTACTATATAAAAATTATTATTAATATATGTATTATATCTTTTCTTTTTCTTACCAAAGACACATATATAGAAATAATGCTACCTGTATTAATATAATTAATTGCTTTTATTTTTTTCTTTCATTTGAAAATAAATAATCTATAAAAGAAATTGTTATTAGTATATTAGTAAGTTCCTTTTTTTAAGTTATATTTTTTATCTACTTTTGATATAAACCATTGTTGTATTATTAGTATTATTTTAGTTTTTCTTCATATTTACTATGATATTACGGATAGAAAAATTAATATTATATAAATTTTACTAAATTGTTTCTATAGTTGTGGAAAGTAAATACGACTGAAAATTATATATAACTTTTAATATTACATATATATATATTTATATCAATTACCTAAAAATTAATTATAACAGATATTTATTGAATGATTTAAAATAGTATAATTTATTAAATAAATAATTATAGTGCATATATATTTCCACTTATTAATATGAATTCTCAGGAATTAATTTAAAAATTAAAATACATATTAAGATACATTAATCAATGACAATAACATCAGGTGCTTTTTTTAAATATTGAATATTATAAGGATATTCTTAAGCAAAAATTAATTATATTATGTTTTTTTAAAAAAGTAAAATGAAGAATAAAAAGTTTTTTAGAATATATTATAATATTATAATTCCATGTAAGTGGAATAATTTACAACATTAAATAATACAACAAAATATTTAGATATCGTAATTATTTTATGCTAGTTATTAGTAGATATATTATAATAAATGGATTAAAAAGATGTTATATTTTTTTTTTTTCTGTATCTTTTTTTAATTGATAACTAATGAAAATATGTTTTTATCACTATTCATAAATATTTAATTAGCATGCAAAATTAAAAAGCTGTCGTATTATTTTATAAATTTTTAGGACATGAAATTATGAACGTAAATACAGAACAAATTAAAAGTATTACCAAAAATATAGGTTATTATACTATAATGTAAATGTGTTATTACTAATTTTAATGCTTATGGTGAAACGTCTACACAAGGGATAGAAACTGGTGAGAAAATAAAAAAATATGTATATATATATATTAATTGAAAATTAATTTTTGTAAACAATTGCTTCACATAATAAATTCATCCATTATATAAAAGTTTAAATAATTTTTTATCCTAAAAAATTATTGATTTGATTTATTTTTAAATTTTTAATTTATTTTTATATATTTTTTTGATTTATTGCTCTTTTTTTTTTATTTTAATTGTTTACATTCTAAACTTCTTCTTTTCAAAATAAATTGTTTAATAACTATATACAGAAGGATTATGAATAAAATATTTTTATTATTTTTAAATATATTATGTATTTAAATTGTTGTATTATAATATGTTATTTACATATTTGGTAAATATAATACATAAAAAATATAAAATAGTGGGCTAATCTATAGAAATATTAATGAAAATATGATTTTTCCAAATATCTGTAGGTATATTAGAAGACCTACATGACTGTTGTTTTCAAATATTTGTATAATCACATTTATCTTTTTTTTTTTTTTATACTATTTATAAATATATGAACTTTTTATTTTTTTTATTAATTTATTATTAATTTTTTTGTTCTAATATATTATGAAAGTTAACGCATTCCAATTCACTTTATTTATAATATTTAATTAAAAGTAATACAAGATTAATAAAATTTCGTATGAGCCATTGAATATTTCTTTGTAGTACTATGAATATATTATTTATTTATTTATTTAAAAAATAATATTTATCATTAAAATACATATGCTGAACATACGCATTTTTCACATAAGATATAATAATATAATTGATATATATATATATATAGAGAGAGTACAGCAAAATACAGATGAAATTTTATATTAAAACAGTCCTATTTAACATTTTTTATTCACTTTAGACAACATAATTCTGTCTTATTTAATATGTATTAATTGTTATATAAATTATTATAAAAATCCACTTATGTAATTAAATTCACAATTCATATTATTTCACACATGAATTTATAATTATTGATATATTCTCAGAATTCATGTAATTTTAAAGAATATTATTTATTAAAATATCGTAAGAAAAAATTATTTTATGATAAATAGATTCTAGACTTGCATATATAATTTTATATATACACATAAATGCAAAATGAAAACACACTATATAATGAACGTGCATATAATAGTCATTTCATTAAAATTACAATAAGTTATATTAATCCATATCATCTTAATGTAAAATAAGTAATATTATTGCTGTTTTAATGATTATTATTAAATCCTATTAAAATACATATCATTGTTCTATGTATAATTTAATTAATATAAAGTTATATAGTACTATCTCATATCTTTTAAAATTATAGCTCTAAAATATATCATATTTTTAATAATATCATTATAATAGTATAAAAATTATTATATATGTAGTAATATTACAATAATATATGACATACCCTTATTAATACAAATTTTTATTAAACATAATAATAATTCTTTCTTCATTTACAAGCACTGTTCATATTGCTCATATTTAATTATTAAATTGTTCTTTTTGATACATGTCCATTTATATATATTATATTAATGCGTTACCTATTATAAATACTGTGTATCCTAACTATGTCACTATTGAAGAGTTCTATAGATAATCGTTTTTCAATAAAAAAAATTAATGTATTTTTATATTTTCTTTGTTTTAATTACTTATAATTTTGAGTAAGATATTTATCTTTTAATTTCATATATATATTCTTTTTTACTCTGTTAAAATATATCACGTGGGTCTTTATGTATGAACGTTTTATAGTTATCCTATTATTGTGCCTATACATATACTGTACATGCAATATACTTATTAATAACAATTTATAGTAACACTTTTATTTTTTGTATTTTTTAAAATAAAATTCATTTAACTTATTCACAACTATAATTGTTATTAACATAGATATCTTTTTTTGAACAATTATATATTGTAATTGCGTACAGTATGATATGATATATAATATCTGATATTACGGGAGTTCTCACGATAATTTTCATAACCTTTTGGCGCTAAATGATCATTATGTTCGTCTAGATCTTTTAATATATTTTTATTTTTTCCTATTCAAGAATAAACCAAAGTCCAAATAGAATAAACCATTATTATAAAAATTACTTATTTGTAAAAACAACACTTTTACAACAATAATTTCTTGTTATAATGGATTATAAGGTTGTACAAGAAGATTCATATTTCTAAATGGAACATATTGTAGTTTTCCTCAATAAAAAATATGAAAAATATTAGAACAAATTTTATTGTAATTATTAAGAATAAATAAATAAATTCATACCCATTAACATGATAATAATTTTTCTCGTAACTGTGATTGCCTCAGTTAAAATTTTAAGGAAAATGGGATTTACTTAGTATGAAAAGCCTTATACACATAATGAATAAATTTTTCGAATGATACAACATAGCATTTAACCATAATTTATTTGTTAGTATTAAAATTCTTTTAAAAATATTGCAATTCGTACAACAATTATTGCCATTGTGTGCAACACATCTTTATATAAGATTATTATATTATAAACGTTAACTTTAACAATACATGCAAAGACTATATGAATTATTTTAAATATGGTTAATTTTAAGGAATAGTAATACAAATAAAATATATTAGAAATATATATAAAAAAAAAAAAAATTTGAAGCAATATTTCTTTGTAGGAAAAAAAAGTATATATATTTTTAAGATAATTCTACATGAAATCATGTAAACTATACATTTCCTTCTCTAAAAATTGATCCTCTGAATGAGCATACCAATTTTTTTAGTTAATGAAATATATAATTATTATAAATAAGAAGTAATGTTTGAAAATTGATATTCAATATTATTTTATATTTATCTTTATTTATTTATATGTATTATATAATAATAATATTATTTATTAAATATAAAAAGGACATGAAACGCATGCAAAATTTATTGATACTCAAAATTATTTATAGCCATATAAAATTACAAGCAAAAATGTCACATATCGAAAAAATTAAAAATATCTAAAAGGATGATGAAACAGATTTTATGAATACGGAGGATTCCATATATTTTCCGATAGAAAAATACAAATCTTTTTTTAGCTGTAAACATGTATCATCTTACATACGCATTTACTTTCCATAAAGGGGAATTTAATCAAAGATCGCATATGTGTTATAATAAAAATAAGACAATTCTAATACTCGTATTTATCGAAAGAGAATAATAACTAAAAAAATAAACAATAACGTATGTAACAATTCTATTACAACTCACATTTCAGTAATTATTATAGAATATCTCTTAGGAATAACTTAAATTTTTAAT
This sequence comes from Plasmodium brasilianum, assembly GCF_023973825.1. NCBI lineage: Eukaryota > Apicomplexa > Aconoidasida > Haemosporida > Plasmodiidae > Plasmodium > Plasmodium brasilianum. The sequence goes on from NW_027122930.1 coordinate 42,488, forward strand.
CTGTATTATGAATTATATACAGAAAAAAGGAATATATCTTCTATTTTTATATTATAAAAAAAATGAATGTATAAATATGAAAGAATTAGAAATTATCAATATAATCTATACGTATTTTTGTATATTAATAAAATGATATTAAAATGTTATTTAATATATTTATAGACGCTATGAAGAGTATTACTAACTTATAAACAAATACTTAGGCATTATTAAAGTATTGTAAAAATTATATATATTTTTTAATTACTCCTAAAATTATATAGCTTTTAATAGATATATAACTCATTCTTTGAAATTTACAATTAAAATATAAAGGATATGTTTTTCTCTATAATATAGATAAATGTCTTACTAAATTTTTAATTCCTTGATGTAATTGTTGAATGATACACAATATATATAATTATAAATTTTCAATATAATATATATTTAAACAATTTATAAAAAGTTTGATTAACGCTACAGTTAGTAGCAATAATAAAATTATAAATGATATTAATGCTTCACTTAATTATAAAGACATAGTATCTCGTGACTAATTGTCATAAATGATTTTCAATTAAAAAAGATATTTTTTCATTATATATTCATAGATTTACAAATATATAATTAATAAATAATAGAATACGGTTAAAATGATTCTTATGCTAGATATGATTTTTTACATATATTCTATAGAACTTTTTTATAGATTAAATATTAAGTGTTCTTTACGTAAATAAATACATATATATAAATATAATAAAATACCTTTAATTCATTACATTAGATATTAAGTAATTTACATTTATTTTGTTATAAAAATAATAATTTTCATACTGGAATTACGTCAACAAATAGTCACATTAGTTTAGTACAAAGAAAAAAAAAAAAATTTAAACGAGAGGTTTTTAAATTAAATACAAATCATAATATTACAAAAAAATTGTACGAACAGTATAATTATATATTACTTTTTACCTACATATATACATTTTAATAAGAATCTATTTAAATATACGAGTATATATAACCTCATAATATTTAATTAAATTGAAATAATACTCTATATTATATAGTGAAAAACTCTCAAACATTCAAATTTACAAATATACTAATAAAATATTTATTTAGTCTTGTATATCAAAACTTTCTAGCTATTCATACGTATATTTATGCAATCTAAGCAGTTCTATACATGTTAGTTAAGTATATAACTAACTATACTACAATTATTTATTAATACTTATTACTACTCTACATAAATATGAATACTTTTATCTAATCTACCATTTTTTCTTCATAATTTTTTTATGTTTTCTATATTTCATATAAGTAAAAACAAGCCCTAACATCAACATGACAATTTTCATGAACAATATAACAAGTAATAATATAAAATCATAATATTCTTCAAACTTTGTTTTCTTAAACGAACCAAATATTGTAGTTCCCAATGATACTAATAATACCCACGTAAGTACTAAAGTAGGTAAAAATATTTTGTCCAAACATTTTACAGACTAATTTTTGGTATGTTTTATTTCTAATTGATGGCTTTTTTTTAATAAAATCTATGTAATCAAGTTCCTAAAAAAAAATTTTTTCAAAGTGAGATAATTTTTTTTCTCTATATATTAATTTTTTTTGTTTCTTATATTGTTTATCAGATTCTTTTTCATATAATAAACTTTTTTTTTTTGTATGTTTCTTTCTTCCCCTTTTCATAGTTATTTATAACCTTTTCTTCATTCTCTTCATCATTAGGCATCTCTTCTTATGACATCACAATATTTGAACCATTTTTTTCTTCATATTCTCCTAGTCATCGTAAATTTCGAAAGTCTAATCTTATTTCATGCTTAAGCTTTCCCATCGATATATTAAACATACTCTAATAAAAAAAAATTAAATATTTATTATTGAAAAGAATAAATAATATCGTTCTCAAAGTTGATATAAATAGAAGTTAGATCTTCAAAAAAGTAAAATATAGAAATTTCCTTAAATAATACTATAACAACTCTTCACTGTAAAAATGACATATCCAAGATAGAAGTATAAATAAACCAATTTTAATAAAAAAAATTGACTTAATTTTTTGTTCCATTATGTATAATTTTAAAATGGTACTTTATTCAATAAAAAAACAACAAACAGTATTATGATATTTTTTTAATTATAAAGGATTCTATAATTATTTTATTAATATTTTATATATTTATAAATATATAATAATGTATACATAACTAAAATGATTATTACAACATATACAAAATAATAGAAACTTTAAAAATGTATAAAATAATATTTATCTTGAAATTATTTGTAAGAAATTAATTTTAATTAAAATAACTTAATTTGTATTTATTTATAAATATTCGAAATATATAAATTAATATAGTACAGTAATTAAATAAATTTTATATAATATTTTTCCAAAACAAAAAAACTTATATATATGATTTTTTAATATTTCAAAAATATATTTAAAATGTAAAATGTATAGAATATAGATTATGTATATTACTATATATTAAAAGAATAATTTGTGATTTTAATGAATCTTTCTTATTTATTATTCTAATATTATAAATACTACATTTTTAAACAAATTTTTATTATTTTTGAAAAATACTTATTATCATAAAAATATGGTAGTAGTTATGGTAATTAAAAAAAAAAATTATTCATTTTTGCTGTACAATTTTAAAAGTTATAAATTTTAAATAAGTTTATTGTATATAATTATTTTTAAACAAAATTATTGTAAACTCATGGAATTACTATATTTCTCTAATTTTAAATTAAAAATATATATTTAGAAGTAAAATAAATATAATAATAATTAAGGAGTAAAACATAGAGATTATAATTAAAATATCCTTAAAAAAATATAATACAATTTCTTCAGTTCAAAGATTTAACAAATGAAATATATTTAAATATAAGTATAATTTACAAGATATAATATATACACAATAAATAAGAATAATTATATTTTAATAAAATATATTTTCTAGTAATACTTTTCTGATAATTTTAGATAGAATATATTATTTTTATATTTATTCTTTTGCAAATCAGTAGTATCAGAATCAAAATTTAAGGATTCAAATTAAACAATGATCATAAATAAATAATATTTTGTTAAAAATAGCTTTAAAAAAATATATTATTCCATAACATTTTTATGCTTTATATATAGTAACCTTTCATATAACAATTATGAATATATTATATTCAAAGGAAAATATTGCAATTATATAATTATATAACTTCACATTATTGTTTACTTTAATATGTATTATTCTTCAAATTAAACTATTAAAGGAATCAAAATAAAAAAAAATATAGGTAAATTTAAAATACTATTCTTAAAATACGAAAAAAAAAAATTTTTAATTAATACTAATATATTTTTTCGCTTTAATATATATATATATATTATTGTCCCGAAAGCATATATGGAAACTCTTATTTTGTTTCTTTTAGGTTATTTTCCAAATTTGATAATCTTACACTTTTGAGTAGACTTTATGTTTTTATATGAAATATACGTTAAAATATTTTAAATATTCACAAAAATATAGATATAATTTATAAAATATATTACTATGTTAAACTTACTGTATAGCAAAATCCTTCAAGAAATTTACTTATAAATATGATTTATCAATTTTAACAATATTCATTATTACTAAGTATTTTATTGAGTTTTTATTTTAAACAATAATTAAATATTTGTACAAACTATATTTTTTCCAATATTAGAAATTATATATATATATATTAATTTTCTATTAAAATATTTTAATTTTATATTATTACGAATTTATAGCATTGATGTATTTTTTCTCTCTCTTCATGTATATATCTCAATAAATATTACGTTCTTTTCTCATAATATTTTAAAAATTTTTTATAAATAATATTATTAATATTAATACGTAATAACAAAGAAGGATAGCAAAGAAACCATATTAAGTTTTTATTTGCACAATATACTTTTCATATTTATACTATCTATATAATACTAAGTTTACATAAAATAAATTATTCATTTACATATATAATTTTTATAGAATATAATATATTCTTTATGTAGTTTTATATATAATTTACCAAGGAAACCAATAATATGCTTTTCTACAAAAAGGGCATATTTTATTTTTTAACCTTTTTCATAATTTTACATATAAATTATTTGTTTCTCGATTTCTAAAATGTTTCTATAATTCAATTAATTATGTAATCTTTGGGAATATTCTGAAAAATAAAATTCATCATATAATGGATATGTGAGTAGATATATTATAGTAAATGTAATAAATTTTGTACACAAATTGAAAATATTAAAAATTAATATCACCCTCGTAAATACCATATAATGTAGCACAAAAAGGAAAAGCACTTAAAGGAAATTAATGAACTACATGAAGATAATTATTACCAAAGATATGGAGTTCTAATAAAATTCTTATTTGTTGGTTTAATGGCACAAGAAGAAGCAAACTCTAAAGCTGTGTTGTATGAATTTATCTTCTTATTTTCAATTCTTACATTTACATTTATTTCAGTGTTTTTTATGTTTCCTTTTATCTAGTTTTGTAAATTAACTTACTCAAATATGCGAATGTTCCACACTATCCTTGCGATGTGTTTCTACAAAATAATACTGCTTTAATAGTGTTGTTTATATAAAGATGCAATTTATTTAATACTACTTCATATCACTTGCACTTCTCTTCGGAATTTAACAAGAAAATATATAAATATGTATATGAAAAATATTCTTCAATACAGATAAATTGCTCTGAAAATTGTAAGACATATTCATATAACGGAAGATATTAAGTAACAGATACTCTACAAAATTGTAATTTATAAATGTTCAGTTATATATGTCTTTGTATATATAAAGTAAAATCACGAACAATTTAACTGAAATTCATAATGAAATAATTAAAAATAAATCAAAACAAAGTTAGAACAATTTTTTTTTAGTAATACTACTCATATACTATTATATAAGAACGATTCTTAAAGAACTATAAAATATTCACATATAAAGGCCCTTGTAAAAATTATAACAACGTAAATAACAAAATATATGAAATTTAATGACAAATATTTTAAACAAAATTATAAAGAATATGGACAATGGAATATAAAATGGAATTAATTTAAATTGTATAACCAACATCCAAATTATTGTTTAACGTTGATATAATTAAGACACATAATATTTCTTATATGAAGTCCATTCATACAACATATATAAATGAAAATATAACAAAATGTACAATTTACTAATTCAATAAACTCAATATAAACAGTAAGAGTAATAGTTAAAAAGAATTAAAATTAAAATTAAATTATAATTCGAATTATTAACAATACTTCATATATTAATTTAGGACTAATACATAAATACTAATTTTTATAATACAATTATTAAATTATTAGAAATCATATATATTAAGACCTCAAGTTTTGAAAGATTCATATGACAACAATAAAATTTTATAAAAAATAAATTATACATAGTATTATCCTACTTAATCCAATAAAACGAAATGATAATAATTAACACATAAAAATAATATTTCATATTTTACATTACCATAATATGCAAAATTATAATTTATTCTCGAAAATGTTTTTTACTATTCGTTACTTTTTTATTATCATACGACTATATATTTATCTGTATAACTAAAAAAATATCAGTATAGTTAAGACATATTTATCATCAAAATGAATTTGTTTATTTTATTTTTCACGTATATTATTATTTAAGACTGTTTACAATATAATATTATGTTAATAAATATGATCTATACTTTGAATAACATGAACTACAAATTTAAATATATAAATGCCTATTTATAATAATATATGCCACAGTTTTTATATTGTATATTTGTACATATTAAATAAGGAAAAATTATGTTTTCTTATATAAACATCTATATTATCTTAAATGTGTTTTCTTTCACGTGTTTTTTCGGATGCATGCTGTAGTACGTATTATACATATATTATCTGTATTAGCTTATATTATGTTAATATTTTACATAGTAATATAACTATTTTTATATTAAATTTTATTTTTTAAATAAAAAATTAAATATTATATTCATAATATTATGAAAAAACTTCATTAATTCATATGAATTGTCATTATTCTTGTATTATTTTTAAACACAAAAAATAATGTATAAATTGCAGTATAATACAGAAAATCTGATTACTTACCAAAAACGATAATAATAAATATATTAAAAAAGAAAAAAATATATATTTTGATATATTTATAAAATTAAAAAAAAAAAAAAAAATTTTATAAATATTTCAAATGCAATTTGACGTAGCTTTTTCAGATATTTTCAAGTATTCATAATAACATCGTTTATATTTTTTGTTCCTACATATTAGTATACAATAATATTTTATTATAAATATTATGCTTATATATATTTATGTCACATATTGAAAAACGGAAATATAAATAAATAATATTTTAAAATATGATATATTATTTTTATGCATAATCCACTCTAAATTGTTACTAAGTAATATATTTAAAAAAAAAAAAAAAAAAGGTATAATATATAAGAGATTAAAATAAAAAGAACAGAATACTTAACAAATACATTTTACATAAATAATTTAAAACATAAAAATAAGTAAAAATGTAACTCTTTAATATGAACTATTTATTAAACATAACCATAATAATGTAACTTTTTATGTGATGTATATAGTTACAAAAATTTATTATTAATAAATATTTTTTTTTAATTTTCTCTTCATCCTATATATCATATATACTTTTTTCGAAGAAAATATTAAAATAACAAATTATATATGTTTATTATAATATTATAGCTAATGTTATTTGTAAAAAGTTTAAATTTTTTTGTAATATCATTTAGTCATTCTTTTCTTAAAAAGCATTAAAAATAATACGTGACCTTTTTTATTTTGTATACTAAATAAATATATATTATAATAAAAAAGGTATTTCCCCATAGTTATATGTATGGACAATCAAAAAAACATATAATCTATTTTTAATCTTTTTATTATAATATATCTATCATACTCTATGGAATAATTATTAAAAAGATTCATAATTTTTTATTTCTTTTAAATTAATATATTATTACCTTTACATCCAATTATTATGTTCTTATTCTTTATTTCAATGTTCTAATTTATTTTACATTTTTTTTAACTATATTGTTTAATTAAGTTTATTATAAATATTTTTTAATATTTTTGCATATTTTGAATAATTATCCAAACATTTATTAATGAAACTAAATATACTTATAATTAATTAAATATTTGCCTTAATGAAACGATTCATATATAAAAGTGGCATAGGCATATGCAAATGAAAATATATGTATAATAGTCTATACAATATTATAACTAACCAATGAACAAATATATACTATAAATAAGGAATTTTTAGGTAATATATATGAATATAATATTTAGTTTCACAAGAACATTTTAATAATAAAAATATTCCACAAGTATGTCAACAATTTAGTATACTTTACATATTATTAATTTTGATTTATACATATAGTACAGCAAATAAAAAATAATTTTATCAAAATAATTATAACATTATAATGGACTATAAAAAATATAAATAAAAACAATAATCAAAAAAAAAAAAGAAAAAGAAAAAACATATTATCAATCCTAATAATGAATTTGTTTATTGATTATTTATCCTAGGAAAAACGTATGAATAAAAGGAATTATTTACATTAATATAGGTAATAATACCTATATATATATGTGTGTTTATACTAAAAAAAGAGAAAAAACGTCAAAGTATAGTTTAATGACATATTTATAGAATAATTTTTATATTACATGTTGACGTATCTTATATGCATTGTTTTATTGTTAATATTTTAGCTTCTTCTTAATAAACAGGATATTATTTTTACATATTAATAAATACATAACCATGCATTAATAAAAATATATAATTAGGATACATCATCAGTTGTAATATATTTAATTAAAACAAAAGATAATGAATATACAAAATAAATATTAGTGTATTCGATTAATTTATAGTAAATATATAAATTCTTATCTAAATGATAATTTTATAAAATATTTTTATTAAGATATATGAATTTTAAATGATTCTATTTGTAAATAAAAATATCTAAATTCGTATTAATCTTTCAGATTCTTATATACAGCGAATTGTACTATTAATGTATAATCATGGATAATTGTTTTTCCTCGGTAAGAAATAATGTATTCTAATACTCTTAAATTTATGCATAATTCATTTATTTTTGATAAAAAAGGGATAATGTATCCAACTCAAACGTTAATAATTATATAAATAATAATAATTCATTTAAATACAGTATTATAATTCCGGAGGTTCTCTGTATTCCGAAGTTTCTCTAATACCACAATTTCGAATTATTAAAAATCATATAAAACAGCGAACCAGTTCCTTAATTAATGAGAATGATAAAAGTAACTTTAGGAAAGGATGTCTATATTTGGCTGATTATCTAATTAAGTATAATAAACCACCACAATATTATGAAGATTATAAAGTAACGTGGAAAGGAGCTTTAAACAAAAGCTTAAGTGGTTACTACAGAAATCTAGAAAAACATGGAGGATGCCCTTTGATTTTAGAGGAAAAAGATAAAAATATTTTAGAATTAAAATATAAAGAAGTAGATTTCTGCGAAAAAAAAGGTCAATATTTAAAAGAGATAAAACAGTTACAAAGAAAACACTTACAAAATTGTAATGATCAATATTTAAAGAAGTGTAAGGAGTATAAGGAGTGGATTAATGAAAGAAAGATTTATTTTGATGAAAATAAAACTCTTTTTAAAGATTGTTACAAAACAAATAAAAGACAAACATTCATATGCAACATACGTGATAAAAAATCTTTTATAGTACCTACAGAATGCATATCCTCGAATTTAGAGGAAACATGTCAAGTTCTACCAAAAGAAGAAGTGAAAAGTTTACAAAAACAAACTGACAGCATTGATAAAAGTACATTTACATCTCCTGTTCAAATAGAGCATGGTGTCAAAATTACAGAAGGTCAAGGTAGGCCTCAGGAACAAATTCAACTCGAATCAAATTCTCAACTTCAAGCACCACCACTTTCATCAGAAATTGATAGTACACAAGATAGAACATCAGATATTCCTCGCATACTATCCTCACAAGATGTAAATTCAGCATCTCTTAAAGATTCTATATCTGAACACGAAAGATCACAAAAAAATGTAACATTGCAACAAACAAATTCTTACATCGATCCCCCTCATTCTGAAACTACATCGTCAGTACTTCCTGTATCATTTCCTTCCACACGTTTTCCTAATCGTGTTGAATCTTCTATAATTCTAGGTAAAATAATGCTACTTATTTTTCTAATTTTAAAATAATTACAGTATATATCATATATATTTATAATTATACTACAGATCCAGAAAACAGTTTTCTTAAAAAATATACATCATCTATTTTAATTAGTTTTATATTTATTATTCTGTTTTCCCTTTTTATTAAAGTAAAATAAAACTTAAGTATTAAAAATATAATAGCCATGTCTTTATTTTAATAATTTATTCTATAATTATCTATTTTTTATATTGTAGTACACATTAATAGAATTCTTAAGGAAAAAAGAAAAGATAGGAAGAAAATATCTAAAATTACTTAGATTAGTAGTTCCCTCATTTTCTAATAGAAAAGGGGAGTTTTCATCATATGATAAATTGGAAAACCCAATATATTATGACGAAGAAATTATAAAAAAACTAAAAATAAATGAATATTACAATATTAAAAATTTAAATTCATCAAGGCGAAAAGAGGAACGATCCAAAACTATTATAGAAGTACATATGGAAGTACTAGAGAAATGTAAAAACAAAGAATGGGAATTAAACAAAGGACAATTTTTAGTAATATGCCTTGAAGAATTTACAAGAGACAAATACAGAACCTATCCAAATATAACAAATGAAGAAATATTAACAGGAAATTCTAAATTTGGCAGTAACCTTAAAAAAAAAAGCATTCTATGGAGTAAATGGATGGAAGGAAATATAGATCTTTCTGAAAAATTGAAAAAAACGGATTTCTTTAACAATTTGAAAAATGAATGGAAAAAAGAGCAAGCTTACCTAAATAAATTGGATAAACTAAAAAAGAATAATAAAAATGATATTCAAAAATTTCCATTATTAGAAAGAGAGAAGGAATTATGGAGACAATGGATAAATAAAAAGAACATAATTATAGAACAGTATTTGGAAAAAAATTTGTTTAGCGTATTAACACAGGAATTTCTAAATATATCAGATGAATATGATAATAAAATAAGAAATAAGGATATATCACCAATAAATATAGAAGAATTAAGGCACAAGGAAAACTATGAAGAATTATCCAAATATATAAAAAAAGAATTACTTACAAATGTGTGTATACTCATACTTATGATGATATTCGAAGAATGTAAAAAAGAAGAGTATATAGAAAATGGTGAATCGTATTTTGATAGTTTCATAGCTGAATTAAAGGAGAAAGAATATTATGATTGTAACCCAGAATTTTTAGAAGATATTACTGAAGTTAACCGAGATGACTTGGAAAATATAGAAAATATTGATAATAAAGAAGCCAGTTTTAGAAATGAAATAGAGAACTGGATAACAGAATATGATACATATGTAAATTCCATGAACAAGTAGAATAATTTAGACAAATACAACTGAATTACCCAAAAATTTATATTATATGCTTATTATACATAACCAAAATATGTTTGTATTATTCTTATGTGTAAATAAAAGACTCCTATGAAACATATTTCAGAAATATTGTGAAAAAAATAAGGAAAGATGAAAAGTAAAATATAAAGTAATGATTAACATAAAAAAGAAAAGAAAAACAAAAATATAAAGTTTTAAATGAAATATTTAATATATATTCAAAATTTATATGCTTTTTCTTTTTTATATAAAGATATACATATTAAACTTATATTAACGGATGATTCATCAAACTAAGATGTTAATATATATATAAAAAAAAATATAATTAGTGTTAATGTTTCCCTAAATTTTTAAACTTGCTAGAAAATTTTTAAATATTTAATAATAAAAAAAAAAACAACATAAATAAATTTTAATACCGTTTTTAATTAATGTAATATTATTCATAAATTTATATAATTATACATTTTTCCATTAATACATTACATTTTTTTAATATTTAAAAAGATGCGTATTTTGTATGCTTTATATCATCTCATAACACAACTATTTCATGTTTTAATTAATATAAAAAATTTGTTTAAATAAAAAAAAATATATGTTGAAATATATGAAAACACAATCATAATTTATACATGAATTACTTTGTGAAAAATTATACTATATATTCAATGAAATCCTGTTAAGCTTTTATGTGTTCGTAAATTTTCTTTCATTAATATTGTTCATTTGTTATTAATCTTTAACCTCATAAATATTAGTTTTATTCGTTTTTTTTTAAATATTTTTATTTTCACTTAATTAAAGTATCATATTCAAAAATTTTCCTTAATTAGTAATATAATTTTATCTATAATATAAATGGTATCATAAATTAAACATATTAAATATATATATGCATATATATTAATAACATTAAGTACTTCTGTTCGTTGATTCGGCATAAATTAAAATATCTTTTTTTAAATATTGAAATTATTAAAATGTTGAAATGTAATAATCATGAAAAAACGCCGAATTTATAGTGTTTTTTGTTAACGCACCTTTAATGTTTTGCAAAAAGTTATAAACATATAAAAAAGTTCCTCTCGTCTTTTCAATATTTTTTAATTTCAATACTGCTTAGTAATATTTTTATGAAATTAAAGGAATAAAAGCTAAATATGTATAAGTGTATAAATTAAACAGTATTTGGCTGTTAAGTTTCAAATTTCTCTAAAAACTGAAGGGAAATAAAAGAAAATATAACAATTTTATAGGAATTTCAAAAAATATCATATAACATTATACTCTTCCTTTCAATTAAATATAATATTTCATTCATATTATGTTATATTAATAAAAATTTTTCAGTAACTTTCATTTTAAATTTTAAAGAGCATCTATAAACTTCTACTACATCTTTTTTTCTTTTTTTTTGCTTTTTTGTAATTACAGAATAAAATTTTTAATTGTTATACTTTATAAGATTACTGATTAGTATACTTTTTTTATAGCATTTTCTTACTTTATCTATATATATATTAATATAAATAAAATAAAATAAATATTATTATCTTTGTGTAAAAATATAAAATCTATTTTTATATGCAATAATTTTTTACTGTTGCCGTATACAATAAAAATACGTAAACTACAAATTTCTATATTATCAATTACATTAATACCATAACATATTTTTTTTTATTGCATGTACAATAACTTTAATGCGTAAATAATATTAATTAAAAAAATTAGAAAAAACGTTTTATTCTGAATTAACTAATATTATTGTGATCGAGGTGTACTATTCTAATAGAAATATATATACAACTGTGTAATATAATATCCTTATAATACATGGGATTAATATATGATTATGCATTAATAATATTTCATTAAAGCAATAACTATATTTAGATATTGATATTAGCATTATCTATGTTTCAACAATTTTAAATAAATTCTATAGAATTTAGATATTCCCATTTTGTATTACCAGTAATTAATATATTGTTCTCTTATAGTATATTACTTTGATTAATATATGTGGAATCCCAATAAATACTTTTATGCTATATCGTATCATATAAATATTATATACATATTTAATTAATATAAATTACGCATTGCAGGCATAATAAATATTTATGTTTTCTTTTATATTTTATTTATATTAAATGAAACTTAATAAATTTCTTAATATAACTTTATCCATTAAATATATTTCGAGAATATTAGAAATATATTAAATATAAATTTTTTTTATAAATATTAGCATGCATAAACCTACAAATGAAGTTATGAATTATTATTAATGCCATTAGAGCATAGTAGTATTGTTTAGGAATATATTTTACACTATGAAAACCGATCTATTTTATTAATTAATACTCATATATAAAAATTAAAAAAAGATATATTATGCTTATATATAAAAAAATAAAATAAGAAACAGAGAATATCCTACGTAAAATAAATTTAAAAGTATTTAATTTAACAATTCTATTAATCACTGTACTATATTAATATGTATACTCTTCATGAAGAAAGAGACAATTCATTTCATATAAGTACTAATAATAAAAATTATTTTTTTTTTTTGATTTCTTAATTTTTTTAAAATATATTTAATTATATGCTAAATATATTAATAGAATTCAAATATAATAAATTACAACTCATATATTATACTATATATATATAAGCGTAAGATATTTTACAATAATATAATATATAAAAAAAAGGAGAAATAATTTATTATTATTTTCTGAGTATCTTGAAAAATATATTGTTATATAGTAGAACATACATGACATAGAATAGGGATAATTAAAATAACAGTGAAATATACAAAATGGAAAAATACTATATTACTCTTCATAATTATTTTATTATACATGGAAAGTAAAACTTATATCTTAAAGGTCTTTTCACATTGCACGTATCCTATATGTATTATAATTAAAAATGTTAGTTGATATATTAATCTATATTCATGTTGTGCAACAGGAACAAAATAAATCCAGTACTATATTAAATTAAAGAACTTGAGACAATTATTATATATTTTTTTTTTATTTCATATTTATAATTATAATGAGTTCATAATATAATAATATCTAATTTTTGTGTACATACATATATTACTATTATAAATATTTATATTATACTAAGTCAGTATGATAAAAATGTAACTAAAAATTTTAATATCTCTATTTAATATAAAGGAATGAATTAATTCATTATTTTACAGTTATACGATATAATCCCTTTTTTTAAAAATAAATATATTTTTAAAGGTATATTTTCAAGGATTAATATAATTAATTTACAAAGGATATGTTATTGTTATATACTGTATTTACATTTTGATTAAATTTATTTTTCATTTGTTTAGAATTTAATTTCACCAATAACCTTGAAGTGTTTCTTAATGAGCACAAATTATTATAATGTATATTAAAAATTAATTGAGTTAATTTCAAAGGTACTATTTCTATATTAAAGCTGTTAATAAAGAAGGAGAAAATTTTTAACATTTAAAGGGATTAAGTTAATCTATTTATAGCATTTTAACATATAAAAAATTTTTCCTAGTTAGTTATTCCAATATAATTATCAATTTATATGAAAATATGCCAAAATAAATATATTTTTATATATAACATATAAATATAATTATATAATCTCCATATTATTAAAAATAATAAGAAAGAATGTTTTTTCCTACAGTTTTTTTTAATTACAATAAATCTATTCCTTAAAAATTTTATATTTACTATTATAAATATTTATATTATACTGCATGAACTATTTTAAGTTATATTAATATTATGAAAAAATCAAAGATTTTAATTTGCTAAGGAAATATTTTTTTATATTCTCAACATGAAAAAAAGAAATACGACACATATTAACATATTATATATCATTAGTTCACACTTACTAATATAAACATGACACTAACTTAATTTTTGTTATTTAATTCATATGTAATTATATACAATGGAATCAGTAAATGCACAGAAAAATGTAATATTTAACTTTTTGTTATAATAATTATACATCATTGTACTTATAGAATTCATTGTTGTAGAAATGATTTTAATATTTTTATTTATGAAAAAATGATTTTTCGTATTTATATATTATCATTATTATTATTGTTTTATTTAGGAAAGTTGTGTAGAATTATTCCTTAAATATAAAAAAGAATTTGATACTGCTATCAACGATATTCTAAATAAGAAGTGTGGTGAAAACCCTGGAATGAAATGCGGTAAAATTGGTATATCTAATTTTACTACACCATGTCAAGATATTGGTAGATATTTAATTGAAATAAAGGAACTTTATAAATTTGACAGCATCAAACGTTGTAAATACTTGAATTATAAGACAAATTCAGAAGAATTATATATAAATAATCCTCGTTAGTTTGAGGGATATAATAAATATTCATCTCAATTGGATAATATATGTTAGGATTATATAAGACCTATAGGCACTTGCACCTTAAGTAAACTTAAAGACGTATACGATTTATACGACGATTTTAATAAATTTAAAGTTGCGAACGGAAAATTTTTGATAATTATGAAAGTACTAAAAAATGTTATCGCTTTTATATTGATCATTATAAGGAATATGTAGAAAATAAAAATGATAATTTTTGTAAGGAGTTAAAAAATTTTAGGGAAGCGTATGAAAAAAAATGAGCAATATGACTGTTTGTGATGTACCACAATTTTTAACACGTACAAAAATAGATTATGTATTTTTTGTCAGTATAACAATGTCGATCACATTACTAGCATCAATGACTTTATTTTTTCTATATAAGGTTAATAAAAATTATTCATAAAAGTATGAATATTTCACCGTTAATCGTCGAATTCATTTTCGCAAAAAATTACAAGAACAAAGAAATTATATTTCTAAGTATAAATATATATACACCTTTTTTATTTATATAGTTTACTCCTGCTAAGTCGTGGTTATATAGTCGTTTACAAAAGAGAAAAATAATTGAACGTAACGAAGTTTCAGAAGAAACAACCGGATTCCTACAAAACACCTATGAAAAAGTAAACAGAACATATGAAGGAAGTTTCAATAATTTAACTTATCATCCTCAAGGATATAGTTGATGTAAAAGCTACAATATATATATTGGTCTTATAATATCTAATACTCAGAGTTATAAATGCTACAGTTAATTGAAAATTTATTAAAAAATTAGAAAAACCAAACATGAAACATATAACGTATGTGTATAAAAATTAAATATATAATAATCTAATAATTTTTCAGAGAAAATCTTACATAAATACAAAACTATTGTAAGATTAGATAAAATTTTCCAATAGATATATCAGATTTTCTATGGATTATAGAATAAATAATTCTAATTATTATATTTATTACAGAATATGATGAAATAAAAGTTGATTTCCTTAAATATTAACTTGAAGTAACACTTATTTAATAAATATTCAAAAAGTACGGAAAAAAAGGAAAACAGAAAAGAAAAGAAAAGAAAAGAAAAGAAAAGAAGAAACAAAAGCACTAAAGGAAATATTAGTGATATTTTTATATAAATAAAAAAAAATTTGTAATTAAAATAATTATTAAGAAAAAAAATAAATATATATAATTTTTCTTTCTTACTAACTTTACTTTGAAACTATAATATGATTTGTTCTCATGTATTTAAGCAAAATTAAAAATATATCCCATTACACAACACTTTTAACATGCTTTCATCAACTGTTATATATTATATGTAGTATTTAGTAAGGATATTTATACAGGATATTAAGCAAGATGAATTCTACCGTTTCTCTCTTTTAAGAGAGAGTACTCACAATCATAGCATAATAATAAATAAATATGTATTTCTCAATCACAATTCTTAATTTTCCTTTTCCTTTAATATGCTTATATATATATAACATTTAACGTAAGTAAACAGATGTATATAAGATAAAAAAAAAAAAAAGCATATATGATATTGTTATATAATTATAAATGTTTCCCTAAATTATATAATAATAGTAAATAATATTATTTATACTTCTATATTTCAATTTTATTAATTTTATACAGAAGAAAAAATACGACAAATACTCCCATAAAGGTAATAGAAACTATCCTAATAATGTATAAAGGTTCAGAAAAATTAAACGGAATATACAAATCCTAAGCTTTCATATAGTAATCCACCTTATATTAGGATATAGCTCACTATATATATGTTCCCATATAAATGATAATTTTTGAAATGGAGCTCCAACACTTCATCATGTAAAATTTTCAGATTCAGTTATAATTTGTGTATTAAAATTTTAGAATAAGTAATCGTTTTAGTTATTTCACATAATTACTCATTGTATTAGATTTTACTATATATATGAACTATAGATATTACTTTATATATGAGAATTTTTGCTTTTCACTTATCTCACGCACAATAATAAAACAAAAAATAAGCTGTATATAAATTATGGCATAATATTCAAACCTTGTCTAGATCTTATAAAAAGGATAATTTAAATTTTTTTTATTATTAACGGATAGTTAATTTTATTTTACATGATTGCTTCTTTATAGTGAACATAATTTTATTAACGATAAAATTAAGCAACGTATAATACATACTTTTTATAAATATAAAGGTTCTATAGAGTTTGTTATACTTTTTTAATCCTTGTTATTAATTTCACCCTATGATATATATATGTATATATACATTTTGAACTGCATAATAAGGTAGATAACAAAAAAAATAATGAAATAACATTTTCTTACTAATTTATATATTTAATATCAAGTTGATATATTTTTGACTAAGTTAATGTACAAAAATTATATATTTAGTTCATCTACAAATTCAACGTATTGTTTATAATTTATTTTTAATTAAAAATATATTTCAGTAATAAAAAATGTTTTTATACAGATTAAAAAAATATACTTAAAAATCATGGAGTTTCCCTTTTAGACCTTTTTTTTAATGATATAAGTAAATAAATATTTCCTTTTCTCAAAACTATGAAGTTTATATCTTATTTTTATAGAAAGAATCAATTTTATATTTAATAATACGAATAAGCTAATAAAACAAAATAGTAACCCGCTTAAATTAAAATATTAACAATAAGTTTTAATCAAAGAATTCTACTGTAAAAGGACATATTATAATATAACACCCAATTTTTACCGTGGAAAATATAAACCAAATTTCTGCTAAAAAATCTTATGATATAAATATATTTTATAATATATTTCTTATAAATATTATATATATAACAAATATTATATTTTTTCTTAAGTATATACATACATATTCGTATAAGATTATACAATCTAATCGTTTCATTAACAATAAAAGAGGCATTTATTTTTAATATAGAGATTATCATATACATTTATTGTGTTACGTATAATTAATCATCTTTAATTTGAATAAATTAAAAAAAAGGACAATTATTTTTCATTTCAGATATAAATTCTAAAAGGATTTCATTAAAATTATTGTAATTTTAATATTATATATTAATTATAATTCAAATACATACATTTTTTATAAAAATCTATTTAATACACGCATATATAATGAGGAGTAATGCTTAAACATTCTTCAATAATAATTTATAATACAAAGTAAAAAACATTAAAATCATCAAATTCACAAATAAAGATCATAATTTATTGTACTTATATATAAAAATAATAAGTCATATACATGCGCATCTATAAAATTAGTGCAAGCATATGTATGATTATTAAGAATATATCTTTAAAAACATTACAAATTTTACCCTCATATTAATAACTTCATTGGGATGCATTACATATTCCATTTTATTCATTTACTCAGTCATTAACTTAATTTTATTGTATTTTTCGTTATTTTTTAAGATCTTATAAATTGTTATTATTACTAGGATGGACAATATAATCATAAGTACTCCAAATAAAATTAGATATATATGTCCTTCTTCTAATTTTGTTAAGGTTTTCAATTGTTCTATAAATTCAAGCAGTACCTGCTTTTCTTTTCTCTTAACTTTAGTAAGAGACATTTCAAATCCCCGTAATGTTGGTAATAGTATGCCTAACAAGAAAAAAAAAAGAAATATGGCAACTCCAAATCCATAATTTTTAAATTTTATTTTTTTTAAAGTTATATCACAAATTCTTCTCTTTTTTTGAAGAAAATTATCATAATCTTTTTTTTTTATCCATTTTTTTTCAAAATGGAAATGTTTTCCATCAAACATTCCATTATTATAATCTACAACTTCCGAATAGTATTGTGCTTTATTTAATAAACTTCCATTAGATTTTTTGTTTCTTCCTTCGCTCCTATTTTCACTGTTAGATATATTTCTTTTTTTGTGCTCTAGATTATTTGGTATATCTTCTCTTAAGCCCAAAATATTTGAATCTTTTTTCTGTTTATATTTTGCTAGTGATCGATAATAACTTGTGTATGATTTTCTATCAAGGTTGAATTTATTATTCAATGATTCGTTACACAATCTCTATAAAAAAGAAAAATGCAAATATTTATCATTTAATATACTACAAAATATAATGGAAAAAACCAATATTATTAAATAAAAAATACTAAGAATATGAAAAATATGAATATACTTATATATTATTAACATACTAAATTATTGTTAAAATGACATATCCAAGTTGAAAAGATAAACTCAACAATTTTAATAAATAAAATTAGCCTAATTTTTTGCTCCATATTATAGATTATTTATATTTGAATATACCCTATTAGGAATAAATTAATAATAATATAATATATGTCTAACTACAAAGGATACTACACTTATTTTAAAAATTACTTATATTATTGCCTCTGAATTAATTAATAAAATATATATATCTATAAAATATTTTACAGCATCTGTCAAGGAATGCAAGTTTAAAATTATATTATAAAATTTTTATCTTGATAACATTCATAAAAAATGAACTGTTAAAATAAAATAATTTGAATTTATTCATAAATATTCAAAATATGTAATTTAATTATTTAATATAGTACAACAATTAAATAATTTCTTTATTAATTTCTCAAAAAAAAATATAAATTTTAGTAAAATTTCGAAATACTGAATTTATATAGAATATAGAATGTATAGAATATAGATAATTCATTGTTCAATATATAAATATAGTAAGTAAAAATAATATGAAAACTTTCTCACTAATAATTCTAAATGTACAAAAAATATATTTTGTAATAAATTAATATTACTTTTAAATAATGATAATTATAATAAAAAAATAATTATAATTGTATATCAAAGAACTAATATTTTGTGTTATATTAATAACAAAAGAAGCTTTAGTTAATTCTTAAGTATATATAATATTTTATAGATTGTAATATATTTTTTAAATGATATAAATATAATTTTACCAGAAATAAGGAGGGACATCTATTTTAAAATCTAGTGAAAGTTCCTTTTTAATTTCATATAATTTTTGAAAAATATAATTTATATTAAGTTTAATTTATACCATTATTTTCGTATGAAACATTTTTATACGCATCTACTTAATTTTTTTAATTTATTCTTAACGATATATATATATATTAATATAATATAGTTCCAAATAAAAAATAAATTATTGTCACAATATAATCATCCCACATACCTACTATATATGCTTTGTTGATATGTAATAGAATATTCTAACAAATTATAGAAATACACAATACTAAAAATAAAGAAAAAATAAATAAATAATAAAAATAATTAAATCTTTTATTATAACACTTATTAGAAATATTTCACATTTCTCCATTAACAAATATACCTATATTCTAGTCTAAATTTTTCTAGGTGCTAAGCATGCTTTAAACGAATCATATGTGCATGAGATATTTCTACTAAAAAGCAAAAGTTTTTAAAGTGCACATAAATATCATAAATAAAACTTATGTCAACAGCATAATATAGTTTATAATTCAACTTATAATAAATAAAATTTAATAAATTAAAATTACATACAAAACTGTTGTTCGGAGAGAGTTATGCAATATAATTAATTGATTAAACATTATAAAAAAATAAAAAATGAAATAAATATTTAAATATATTTTATTAAAACCTATCTAAGCAAAACAAACATTGCTATGTATTTATCAAATATGTATAAAAAAATAATACTTTTTTTTTTTAATTTAATTATATTTATTAAATTAAACTTTAATAATAAAATGAATGATTAATTAGTAACATTTAATATTTATGTTCATATGCATCTTAAAAATAAATGTTAACTATTACCATATTTATAGTTAAACATAAAAAATAACATGAATATAAAAAATTTATCTATACATAATTATATTATTACAGTAAACAATACATTTGTTTCTATCATCCTAAAGGGACATTTTGATATTTATACATATGGAACACATAAATAGAGGTTTATTATTATGAATATAGGAAGACTTACGTACTACAAAAAATTTAACATATTATCAATTAAAATTTTATTATATATAGTTCACTAATTTATTGCATAATGATGTAAATAAAAAAAGTGTATAACATATTTATTTATAAATTTTCAATATATAATTAATTTTAAAAAATTGTGTTAACACAAAAAATGAGAAGAATAGTAACAAGATAAAAGTGTTTGTCTCTTCATTTAATTATTAATATTTATAAAAACTAAGTAATTAAACAATTATAAATTAACAACTTTTAATATATATTTTATTACGTACTTATAAATTTACATTTAAATCATGTAAAAATTACTGAAACTCCGATAAAAAGACTTTTATAATAAAATTGTTCTACAATATATATCTCACAAAATATATTTTATAACATAAATATTAAGCTTGTTTTTTAGTAAAACAAATATATATATATTTATATATTCAATATAATACACAAAATTCGATTCAAAAAACGTAATAGAAAAACAAATAATTCATGTGCAATTGAAGGTAATAAAATATTTTTCTAATTAAAACCACAAATAAATATAATAGAACAAATATAGATTAAAAAAATATAAGGTTCTGTTCTTTATAGTTAAAATATAATTTAGTAAATTTCATTCATGTAATTATATGTACTGTCCTATTATAAGCTAAATATTACTAAAAAATATATATTTTTGATAGGAAAACTATGAAATATAAAATTATATGTATCAAGATATAATTCTCTATTAATCTCAAAACATTAAATAAAAAATTGAAAATAATTAAACTTTCGTATTCAAAAAAAATCTAAGAACATATAAATTTAGTTTTCTGAATCAAAAAAGCTAAATATAGACACGCGTAATTATAAAATTGTAAGCTGTTATTAATATGTATATTAAGTATATGACTACATGTATTGCAGCAATTAGTTCATATTAAAGATGTCGTTACAGAAAGAAAAATATTTTTTATTATATATTTTATCTTTTTCTTAATTTAATTTTTTCATATTTTTTAACTTTTTTGTGGTAATAAATAATTCCAGTTATAACAGTGATACTTAATATAACGAAAGGAACGAAATATATTAGAATACGAAATAACTGTCCTAATATGCATGTATTAGTAACTTCATTTGCTTTATCGCACAACATACATATAGGATTCGTTGATCCAAATATACCGTGCTTCCAAAATCCTTCTAACTTTTTCAACTCGTCTAAAATGGTTGACCATGGAGGAACTTTAGTCAAAGATTCTAAATAATCCTTGGTTAAACCTAATTGATACAATAAACTACCTTTTCCTGCAAATCCTAGTGATACTTCTATCATAAATATTATTAATAAAAACAAGAATATTAATACAGGTAACACAATTCGTAGTCCGTACTTTTTATGTATTATTTTTTTGTAAATCTTATTACTAATTGTCTTGTTATTTTTAAGAAAATCGGTATAATCAAGTTCCTTAAATATTTTTTTTTCTAAATGGGAATATTTTTTTGTTTCAAATACACAAGATTTATTTTTCACACCTGGTTGATGACCTCCTGCAAATCTTGATGGACATACATTTGATTGTTTCCTTTTTTCTGAATCATATTTCTCATTATAAGTTGTATCTATTTTTTTGTGAATTCCATTAATTGGCAAACCTTCCTTTAAATATAAAGAACTTGAATTATTATCCTTTCCGTATATTTCTAGTAAACGATAAGTTCTTGCATGTATATTTCTACGATAATTTTTTTTTTCGTCTAAAGATTTCATAAGAGTACCCTAAAAAATTAAAATATGTAAATATTGGTTATATAATAGAATATAATATCTAATAGTGAACAAATAGCATTAATAAAAATCAGCACTAAAAATATGAATAATATAAATATCATTAAATAATAATATTATACCACTTTACTGTAAAAATGACATATCCAACATAAAAGTATAAAAGTAGTAATTTTAATAAATAACAAAATCTTAATTGTTTGTTCCATGGTATAAATATTTAAAAGTGTAATATTCTAAGCAAAAATATAACAATAGTATAATATCCATTTAATGATAAAACACACTATTTTTATTTATTTTATTTCGTACTATTTGTTTTTTCTGCAAGAAAATATTAGAAATTTATAATTTTATTTCTTTTTACAATGATACCACGAAAATAATTTAATTTTAAACTACAAATTTGTTATCTTAATGTTATTTATAAAAAAATTTTGATTAAAATACTGTATAATGAATTCATTAATAAATATTATAAATAAATGAATTATTTATTTAATTTATAATAATAAATAAATATATTTTTTTATTAATTATTTTCATAATAATATAGAAAAATATATAAATGATTTCTTTACATGTGGAAATGTTGAGTATATGTAGAATATGGAATGTAGAGAATATAGATAATACATTGATTTCCATTTAAAGAGAAATACTACAATTTTCAATGATGTTATCTTATTAATAATTATAATTTTATATTAATTATATTTTATAAAATCCATTTATTTCAAAAAAGATATTATTTTAACAGTGTAATTAAAATAACAATAAATAAAACTATAATATTACATTTTTTTATTTTACTTCATTTATATTATACATATTATTTCCTACATATATATATTCATCTTTTTATGATATAAAATATATTATGAGTATCTAATATATAACATGTTTCGTAATCTAATAAAAATACATATATTTCTAAGGTAAATAAGGATTGACTTTTTATATTTATAGTACAGATTTTGAATGTTATATTACTTAATTAGATAAAAATTATGCTATGATACCTACATGAAAAGATTGAAAAATTATGTAATCATTTTTATATTTTTTTTTCTTTTATGTTGATATATATATTTACAAAAATTATAATAAAAAAATTAAAAATATATAAAGTATGTAGTAACTGTTATATTAAGCGTATTAACATAAAAATTAACTTAATAAAAAATTATACTTAATTAACTTGGTAGAGAAAAAAATTTTATATAAATATTTGTTATCTATGTACTTTATCATCCAAATCTAATTAATTCTGATAAAAAATTTTGAACTATAACATTTATTTTAGAAAGAAAGTAAAATATGAAATGTTGTTTAATCTCTATTGTTAATGTAATATATTAGGAATTATGAAATTTATAATGCTCTATTAATAATTTATCCTTTAAAGGAAAAACTCATTACCATTTTTTCATAATTTCATAAAACACAAAAATTATTTATAAAAATCTATCGAATAATCTTACTTCAAATATCTTATTAAACAACCATGTACCATAATAATAATTTTAAAAAAATAATTTGTTATTTTTACTTTAAAATAAATAATACATATCACTACTAAAGAAAAAAAATGGTTTTGTTTTCATAAATTCAGGAAAACTTAAATATTAAAAGCAATATGTGATAAATTTTTTAAAAAAATAATTCGAATGATCTTGTAAAACCATGAAAAAAGAAATAATTGTTAATAGTATAAGTTATTTCATTAGACTAGTAAATCTATAATAATTCTAACTTAATATATTAAATTAAAACATCACATAATAATTATAATATAAATGTACAAGAAATATTTGTACTTGTAATTTCTGAATATTAAGCACACATTTATATAGTGAGTATTTATAACTCTAAATATCACAAATATACGAATGAAAAAAAAAAATTATATATATATGTTAATTCAAGATAAAAAACTATTTCAAAACAATAAATTATAATACAAGAACAAATATAGAAGTGATCAAACTGTTAAAAATATTTAATATATATTTTTTCACTTTTATCTATTAATACACATTTGTATATTATCTAGGTTCGTAAGAAAAAATTTATAAGAATACAATTCATTTTTTTTAATTAAATAATTGAATTATGTACATATAAAAACTCCATAAGATACATTAAAAACTCTATTTCTGAAAATAACGTATTAATTATAAATAGCTTTCTACTTCATTTCAACACACATCAACTGCAAATTTTAAGAAGTTCACCATTATATAAACTAACA
The DNA here is from genome assembly GCF_023973825.1 of Plasmodium brasilianum. Taxonomy (NCBI): domain Eukaryota; phylum Apicomplexa; class Aconoidasida; order Haemosporida; family Plasmodiidae; genus Plasmodium; species Plasmodium brasilianum. Next base: position 67,799 of record NW_027122930.1, read on the forward strand.
TTAAAATATATAATTAAGTAACTGTGTATAATACAGATGTACTTCTCTTCTCAGTATAAAATAATAGATTTAGTACATCTGACTATAATAAATAAAATTAAATAACATAATAGAATTTGAAACAAAAATGCAATAAACATACTATAATATATTTTGCCGAGAAAATGTAACACGGTTAGTCATATATTATGAACATTTAAAACTCTTTTTCTTTGTATCATCGTTAAATTTCTTTATATATATATAGGACTAAAATCAATATATAACCGTTTTTTAAAAATAAATATATCTATCACATAAAATGGCTTACATAACGCATATGCCCATTTCTTAACCAATTTTTGATTGCAGTTCTTGAATTATATTTATCTTTAGACTAAAATTTTTTCATAGTATATTAAACATTATAAACATCATTGTCTTAAAGATCATGTCCATTTTCAAATAATATATCATTAATACTATATTATATGTTTCCTTATTATTTCGGACAACAGTATAACTGATCTTGCATCTAATATTCCACGCGCACAATGTTAATTAACTATACATTCATTAAAGATCCACTACAATGAAAAAAAACTGTTTTTATTATTTAAATATATATTAAGTATACTTATAAGAAATTTCCAAATAAGTACATTCACATATTTATATAGCATGAAGCAGAGAAAAATATAAGGCAAATTTTCTACTATTTTATTTCAACGTATCAGTGAATTAAGCGCATATCTACATAAAAGGACAAATATAAATGCTTTAACTAAAATAAAAGAATTAATTTTTTCATTTGTACTAGAATTAATGAATTTTATAATATATATAAAAGTAACTAAAAAAGTTATTGTTTATTCACAAGGTAGTAACATAAGGGTATTATTATTTGCAGTGCTATTTTTTTCTTCAAAAAAGTATTAATTAGTATAAATGAAACAAAAATATAAATTATAAAAAATAAAAGATACTTTTAATAAGAATTTTGTAAAAAATTTTAATAAACTTATTTATCAAAAACGCAAAAACAAAAGAATTTATTTTAATACAAATTTTTTCAACAAAACCTCAATATATATATATATATATATAGTAGTATATAACAGAACAATTCTAAATTTTATTTATGGATGCTTTTAAGAAAAATAATAAAACAAAATACATTTTTCTTTTTTATAAAAATTTTATTTGATAATCAGAATAAAAACAATATATATGTGATGAGAACAGGTATATAAACATATATGACTAATATAGTTATTGATTTTTTTATCAGTTTCCTAATAATAAGCTTAGTTATTTGTACATGCTAAACTTTTAAATACTATTTTATAATAGAAAAACACAAATAATTGTATAGCATATTATATTATTCACATGATGAAAAAAAAAAAGAAAAACTAAAAAAGACATTTTTTTTTATAACACAAAATATAATGTTACATATGCCGCATACCTATAACATGTATAACTTCTATTTAAGAATAATTTGAAAATTACATTCCATGAATTATTTTATGTACAAAATATTTATATTTTAAAATGTACTATCGAATTTAACTCTTTTATATATTTCCATTACATTTTTAAGTATGCAATACTTCATATAAGTTAATATAATTCATTATGTGTAATATGAATAAAAAAAATATATTTTAATTTAAGTATTGAGTAATTTATATCCTATATATTTTTTTCTTTTGATTGTTTATAATATAAATTTGAAAGTTTTAAAAAAATTAAGATATTAAAAAAAGGAAAAAAATTTAAAAGTATATGAAATAGTAAAAATACTTTTAATAATTATTCAATTAAAAATAAAATTACAGCAAAAACATAATATCTTTAGGAAATACAGTATGATTATATATAACGTAACATGCAAAAAAAATTAGAAAATTCATTAATGCATTATTTTTCTTATTAACGTTTCTATTTAGGATATAAATGTGTATATTTGTTATTGATTTATAAGTAAATAATACCAAAATCATGTTTTAATTTACAGCTTTTATACAACTTAATCAAATGATTAAATATATTATTAATATACCAAAAAAAAAAATTAGAAATATTTATATTACAACTTTCTGTTGAACATAGTGAACAAAAATGAATATGAAAATACAATATATTAACTCTATAATAAAGAATTGATACTTATACATGTAAGAAATATATTTATCTAAAAAATAATTAATTAAAAAAAATATATATAGCCTTTAAAATTTTAATGTGTTATATGATGCATATTACCTTACAGATTACTACAAAAATAAGATAATCACTTTTTTATATTATTTTTTCATGTGTATATATATTTATATAATTATATATATATAAACGTATTTAAAATATTCTTTGTTCTGGATACTTAAATGATACTTTCATTTGGATATACTTAATTCTTCTAAAAATTATAAATTCTTCTTTATATAAAAAAGAACAGGAGAACAACCTAATTAATATTTATATCTACTATGAATAATCTATAATGATAAAAATTACATAAATTTATAAGCTTCATTTTTATAATTATTTTCTAAATGTTAATGTAACTAATACAGTTGATAATTTTTAGAGTATTCAATTTTTCTTATATTATTTTATGTATGTCATATTTATTAAATACATTAACACAAATCTAAATTAATTAATAATGCATATTAAGCAAAATGAAAAAACATTCTATAGTAATTTTCATTTTTTTTGAAACATTTTAGTTCTTAATAAATTCATATGACATGCAAGATAAGAATTATTAAATATATATATACTAATGCATATATATTCACATTAAACCCCTAATATTTTTTAAATTATTGTAGATATAACGTAAATTTCAATAATCATTTCACATAAATATAACTTTTTCTATAATTGATTAGGTTTCTTTTAATTTGAAACATCCTTAATGTTATAATAATAAGGTCCATGACGTTTTTTATTTTAATATATTTTTTAAAAATTAATTAGTGCACGCTACACATATGTTCAATAAAATTATTATTTTCATAGTGTTTCATTAAGTAATATTTTTATGGTCATCTTTATTAAACAACTACTAAATCCTTTACAATACTATTACTACAATTATATCTATTGAAGTATATCCACACAAACGTATTCATGTTAAATTTATAGCTAAATTTTGTATCTTTATAAAATTTAATTTCATGTCTTTCATTTTACTCTGCAGTCTTGCTGGTATTTATTTTTTCTTAACATTTTTAACACTTTTATATTGCATATAAGTTTACATCGTTATATCTAATCTAATTATTTAAAAAAAAAAAAAAAATTGAAGTATAATGTTTTTCTTTTTCTATGTTTCAAATGAATTAATTTATCACAAGAAAACTTGCAAATGTAATTTACTTGCGCATATTATTTATTGTTACACGTGTATAATTATTTAGATACTATCTTATCTATCGTGGAAATTATGAACATATGCATCAGCATATAAGAACAGTTCATGCGTATGTACGCTCATTTACTTATATAAAACATTTTCTTTTATTCTGTCACGAATTAATAACTTTTTGTTTTTCGCTTATATTTTTTCTCCTTATGTTTTTGTATTTTTTATATCCTTTTGTTTTTCTTTCTCCATTTATGTGATGAATGTATTAGTTAAACTCCAAATAATGATCATTAATAGAGGTAATCAAAAGTACATTATCAATTTTTACGTAATATAAAATGGACTTCTGTTAAACAAATTTCTTATCTAACTAATTTCTTTGAACAGCTCACTATTCAGGTTACTTATATATTTATTTTTATCCCATATATTTATTAACATCCATAAGAGTAGTAACTGTTTCAACGAACTTCATGCATTATTGTTATTTTCCTTTGTCATTTATCTGAATTTTATTATATGTTCCATTATCTTTTATATACATGAACTTATTCTAAATTGTTCGAATCTATATCGGATGAACATAAGTTTGTAATTCCAGTAATACCATGTAAATAAATTTCCAATACGCAAAAATTTGTATACATATATATATATATTCACATGTTTTCTCCTTTGTGACTTTCCAATATAAATGATCTAACGAATATAAAGAAATATGATACAGAAAACATATATATATGCGTGTGTATAGTATGCATAGATAAGTATCTAAACATTAATAATGCTATCCTATTAACGTCAATAGGTATGAACTCAATTTTGCCCTCAAATTTTTTCAATTATTGACATAAAACTGTACTCTTATGATAAATTTCTTATTCTATTTAGTTTGATTTAAATGGATTAGATGAGCTTTAGTGTCTTTATAAAAGTATTCTTCATATGCGTTCCTTCATTCGTGTCACATATATTTGGTACAATAATATAAAAATAATTTACATATATTGAACCTCAGTCATAATATGAAATTTATGTAATGGTTTCATAAGGTGAAATAGATAAATCAAGCTGTAAAAAATGTATCTTATTTGTTTCATTAATTATTATTATTTTTATGTATCCCCTGTTTATGCAGTAAAACATGCTTGTACAAATTCTGTTAAAAATATACATAAATAACTCAATGTAATTTTTCAAGTTAAAAAATAAATATTCGTTTTTTGGAATATATGAAGGTATATGTACTGAAATATGTAAATGGATGCATTACATTATGTAAGTATACACATGTACACATACACACGAGCCTATACGCATTTACATACATACATTTCATATGAACATGTACATATACACGTATGTATGCACACATGTATGTACACAGTATATTAGCATTGTTCACACATATAAATTCTTTGAAAACAATTGTATTCAACTCTTGTATCTCTAATTTCCAAGAAATTATATAATTAGAGGCTTGTTTTTTCGATTTTTCATGCATGCACAGGAAAGAAAAAATAAATTAAAAAAATGTTGTAAACAGATACATAACCATATATTTCAATCACTTTTCATTAAAACATTTATATGAATATTCATCTTCCTTTATAGAAAAACATCTTCGTAATTGCAATCTGAATATAAAAAAAGTTGAAAAAAAAATTTATGTTAAAATTTCTAATTGTAGATAATCTTTTGTATCAATATGAATCACATATTATATTAATTTACGTCTTTTTATTTTCCTGGAATCACATTTTCATAGCCTTATAAGATAATGCTTATCTTCTCCATTCTCTCCTTTTTCAGCATATCATTCTTTCTACGAGAATAGGTCGTCTTCAAGAAGATACAAGTAACCTAACAAAAGAAATAGCTTTATTCGAGAACATAATACTGAGAATTTTTACATATACTTATTCTTAATGCCCGCAGTTCTCTTATTTCATATTTATTAAAGTTTCTGCATATATACTACTTTAAAGCTCATGTACACAATGAAAATTGATAATCTAAGCAGAAAAAATAAAATAATTTTTGCACATTTAATTAAGCATATCACAACAATAATTATATCGTTTTAGTGTTGTGTGCTGAATTCAGTGTCTTGTTCGCAACTGTCAAATTCAAATTTTGCTTTTTGTTATTTCTAAAAACATGTACACTAATACCTTTAAAGTTTAATAAGTTCCTTTTTTTTCATTTTAATTTTACAAAAACTAATTATAAAAAAGTAAAGAAGAAAAATGAGGTAAAATGGAGAATTAGAAAAGTTAGATAAATAGGAGATATACATAGGAGAACTAAAAAAATTTTAGAAAATATATGTACACATGTAATGCATGATTTTTACACATATATACATGTAAATAATTAAAAACAATTAAAAATGATGTTACACAAAAATTAAAAATATGCAAAAAATTCAAAAAAAAATTTTTTTTTTTTTTTTGGGTTAATAATTTAACTTTTTTACGGTTTTAATGTTATGCCTACTCAAAATATTTAATTTACTTTTTCGTTGATAGCTACTAGTAAAGAATAATTGTGTTTACACATATTTGTCTTCATGTATACTATAAAAACACAAATAAATGTAAAGCTAATATTATTAAATGATAAGAATAAATACATGAAAGCGAGTTTTTTTAATTGTATAAAAATTTGATTATCATAATTTCTCTTTTGTTTATGTAGATTTTCTTATTAAAATTGTTTATATACCTTATACAAAATAATATTTTTGTAATGTTTTTCTTTGTGTTTAACTATAGGAGTGTTCTTACTACTATTTGATCGAACATTGCAGCTATATATAGATATTAATTTGCGTTATTATTATTATTAAATATTCACATACAACTGAAAAATATAGGATGAGGTAATTTTAATATAAGTTTATTTCAAAAATATGATATAAATAATTGCCTATAAATTCTAAAATAAATAAAAAATAAAATATGATTACTTTTTGAATATTTAAAGTGCACAGCGATACATACTAATTAATATAAAGCTAATAATATGATGTGTCTATTAATACGCATAGAATTATATCTAAAAATTTATTTATTTTAGTATTCTTATATATCAAGATATTTAATAATATTACCTAATTAAATTTATTATTTTTCTATTTTTACATCTAATTTCTTTTCTATTTCCTAGTAATCTAATTAAATAAAAATACAATTTTTTTCACCTTCTTCAAAAAAAAAAAACATTATCATAATATAATTAATTTACTTACGTATGTATTTTATGTACATAGAAGAAATATTTTAGTAAAATACAGAAATATTTGATATTAACATTTAAACAAATATGTATATTCTATTAAAATTATTATTGTTATTGTTTCCATTTTCTCCAATTTCTACGTATACTTTTACAAGTAATAATATATGTAGATGTTTTTTAACTAAAGAATACTTTTTATAGTTTATTCAAGAATAATAATTAAGAAATTTATTAGTATTACATTATCATATACATTTAAACATATAAAAAATCAAATTTAATAAAAGAATATTATTTTCATATTTTTATATTGAGATTTATTTATTAAACTTATTTAATAACATCTTGTAAGAAAACAGAGTAACTTTTTCAGTATATCTTATTATAAATTATCTGACATAAATATGATATATATTTACAAACTACCTATAAAAATATTTTCTTTTCAACTTCATTTTAATTAAAAAATTATAAATTTCAATTTGAAGAAATTATTAATAGTTAATGTAAAGTACACATATTTTTATACATCGCTAATATAATATTAGCTCATTAATATATTTACATATATAAAAAATACATTATACATATAAAAAATATGTGCACTTTATTATATAATAGCGAAATTATTTATTTATTTTGTCTATATCTACAGTTAATTTTGCTTTTTACCGATATAATCAAATTTTTAAAAATTATAATATTGTGAAAAAACATAAAAAAGAATTTATATATATCATTTATTAATATATGACTATATATAATTCATCAATTAAATTTTTTAGTTATATAAAAAATAAAAATATATATGACGATTATCTATTAATTGTTAATAATATGCATATACATATGTGTAATACCTTTATTCAAATATTGAATAAACACATCAAATAAGTACAATAATATAATAATTAATGTTTATAACTGTTCGTTAAGTTGTAGAAATATAAAAAAATATATTTGTTTTTACACGACTGTAAATATTTAAAATTTAATAAAAATATATTTTAATCATATGTTCATAACTTCAAATCTATATCATAAGAAGTAAAATAAATATATACTAAAAAGCTATTTATAACAATTATGTTATGTTAAATACTTTCCATGCGCTTATTTTACAGAATAAATATTAGCTCTCTCTGAGGTTATAGAAATATAAATATATAAAAGAAACTACATATATTTACTTTTTTTTATTATGTAAAAAACAAGATAAATTTATTGCTGATATAAAGGTTATGATAATTTTTCTTAATAATACGAAAAAATAATGGTTTTAAATTAGAACAAGACAATAAAGGAAAAACGACAATTTTTAGATAAAACAGAAATTAAGATGATTCCACTTAATTATATTGATTGCGCTGTTATATATTTACTTTAATTCCCATATATAGTATATATATTTATTTTTAGCGACAATCTATTTGAATACATATATATAGATACGAACTCAAAAAAATTAGTCAATCTCAAGCAATATTTTAAGGTGAAAATTGAAAAATATTAGAAATTTAAATTTATAAAAAAAATAAGACCATTTGTTAGACAGCTGTATATAAAAAATGCGACTTATTTGTATATACATTTATAAAATACAAGTAGTTATGGAGGAGATTAATAAAATTTAACTAAAGGTATTACAGCCATTAATTCATATTAAAGACTTCTTTATGGAATGAAATATATTTCTTATTATTATTTTTATCTTTTCCTTAATTTAATTTTTTGATATTTTTTAACTTTTTTATGGTAATAAATAATCCATGATATAAATGTGACGCCTAATATAATGAACGGTACGAAATAGAATATATATCCAAATAACTGTCCTAATATGCATTGTTTACTGATCTTAACACTAGTTCCTGTTGCTTCTTTGCACAACTTACATAGAGTAGAAGATGTATCCTTTGTTGTACCATAGTGCTGCCACAACCCTGATGTATTATCTCTCAACCACTCTAATACTTTTGATAACCATCCATCCGTATCATTAGTCAACTCTTTTAAATGAGACCACAGTCCGAAAAAACTTCCTTCCCATGCAACATTAGTATTAAACCCTAATGAGAAATCTACTATAAATACAATAAATAAACTCAAGAACAATAATACAGGTATAGCTAGTCGTAAACCATATTTTTTACTGATTATTTTTTTGTACGTTTTATCAGTAATTGTCCTGTTTTTTTTAAGAAAATTCTGGTAATCAAGTTCTTTGAATATTTTTTTTTCCATATTGGAATATTTTATTGTTTCGAATATACAAGATTTATTTTACATAGCTTTTTTATCGACACCCATATTCCTTGAAAAACATCCACTTGATAATTCCTTCTTTCCTGTCTCCCACTTTTCATTATTAGATATATCATTTTCTTTATTTAATTTATTATATGGTATATCTTCGTTTAACCTCGTAATAATTGAGTTCTTATCATGTTTATATTTTGTTAGTAATCGATAATTTCTTCTATCTATTTTTATATTAAACATGCAATTCACATCCACGGGGTTGTTAAATATCATCTAAAAGAACAAATTCAATATTTATTATTAGACTAAATAATAATATAAATAAAAATTAAACACAATAAATATAAATAATAAAAATATCCTTAAATTATATTATCATACCATGTCATTGTTAAGAAGACATATCCAAATTAAAAGAACAAACACATAAATTTTAACAAATAAGAAAGTCTTAAAGTTTTGTTCCATGATATACATCTTTATAATTGTAATATATATAATGAGGAATAAATTTTCAATAATATATTATACTTCTAATCACAAATGATACTACATTTATATTTATAATTTTTTATTTTATATATTTTCATAAAAACCTCATAAAATATATATAACTGCAATTTATTGTAAATCAGATATAAAAAATGAGAACTTAAAATATATATTAAAAAATTAGTATCTTATTTATATTTTCAAATAAGTAAATTTAATAAAAATAAAAAAATTTGAATTTATTCAAAAATTTTAAAAATGTATAATCTAATTATATAATATAGGAGATTAATTAAAGTGTTTTTTTACAAATCCTTAAAAAAATATATTAAAAAAAATATAAGTTTTCTTAATATTTTTAAATAATTAATTTATCTAGTATATAGAATATATAGAATATAAAATGTATAGAATATAGATGAAATATTTTCGTATGTATTGACATGATATTATCTAATTATGTTGTTACTTTTCTATTAATAATTATAATTATATTTACATTATATTTTGGAAAAATGGTTTATTGTTGTTCAATATTATTAATGGTTTTAATAATATAAGAATAGTAATGTTATACGAAGAAAAAATATTCTATAAAACTTTCATTCTTTAAAGGACTACATCTCAATTAAAATATCAAATTTATAATTTACAACCAAAACTATGAAAAAAATACATATTTTAATGCTAATTAAATTATATATTTTTATATACTGATTTTTAAAAATTATGATTTTTAATTAAGTTTATTTTATACCACAATTTGTAAATGAAATATTTTTTAATTCTTCTAATTAATTTTTTCTTTATTTTTTTTATTAATTAAATATATATATTCTGAAAAAATATTCATATTACAGATAGTAAAACAAGAAAAAAAATAGTGATTCTTCCATTAAATGCATTTTTATCATAATAGTCTTGTTTCACTAACTTACTTTCGTTCATTGTTTCTTTAATAAAAAAATTTATATTTTTTCTTATTCATTTATTATATTATAAATATCTATGTAATTTATAAAGAATGCAAATGAACTAGCAATTACTAAAGTAGTATATTAATATAGTAAATTTATGTAACTATTCATCTACTCTCTTAGAATTGTAATTTTGGGTATCTATAATATGCAAAATACATATATTCAGTAAATCAAAATAATACTATTGGACATTAACTATTTCATACGAATAATCTGAAACCTAATACCTAATATATAACGATATTTTTTATTTCTTATAATATATTAACTTAATTTTTAATGATATTTGCACTTTATTTAATAAAATATTAAAACTAATATGTGTTTCAGTATTTCAGAAAAATAAGTTGATAAACAGAAAAATAAGAAATAAAAAACTACTCCAAAAAAAAAGTAATTATTTTTAAAAATGATATTTTATATAAATTAATTAGAAAAATATAAAAAAAAAAACTAAAGGCTACGTATACGTGAAAAATAAAACAATTAATTTTTAAATATATATATTTTTAGTACTATTTTTTTTAATATATAATTACCAAAATATTTCCAAGAAAAAATTATTTGATAATCATATATGTTCACGTACCTTATTAAGCTTCTTTTTTATGAATAACACACTATGGTGACTTTTATTTTTAAATATATACTTATTCCATTCATTCTATTAATATTCCCCTAGATTACTTATGCTAATGTAGAAGCTTGCTGTCACATTTCTTACTTCATTTATATTATAAATATTTAATTATAATTAAATAAATAACAAATAAAATTAAAGAAAAGTAAAAACAACTTATAAATAAATATTTTTGGATTGTACAAAAATATTTTATTATTATATTTTTATTTTTAATATATAGTTATAATGTACAAAATAGTTTTTACATCTTATAATAAAGAGCTATTTTTTTTTTTTTTATGTTAATCTATTCTACCTATAGGAATATTTCTCCATTAATTTCACTCTACAGTTGTTTCCAAAGGGCATGTTCATATATTATTATTAATATACAATAAAAAAATATTGGATCACATATTTTAAAAGGAAAATATTCTGAAATTTTTTTTTAAATTAGTAAAGTTAAAATAGAAAAAAGGTGTTTATTGAAATATTAAAAATTTTTTAACATTGTAGATATCTATGGATTAATGTTGATAAATTTATATGTAATAGTACAACGTATTCAAAATATGTATGGAATTGGAACATATGACTTCATAATTTATTTTTCTAATACATAAAATGTATTTTATAAAATATGGCAACTACTTTTCTTTTTTACATTCCTTTTTTTTCTACATGTTAGAAATTTACCCAAATAGAATTAATATTTCATTCGATAAAAAAATATATAAAATATAAGAAATTAAATGTATACATATATATATTTTTTAATAATTTTTTTTTATCACTAAGTTTTCTTATATCACTTTCTATTGCATGCTATTATATATTACAGTATAATTCAATTATTGCATCATAATAACTGTAGCATTTTTATTTTGTAATTAAATGTATATTTTTATTGCATGAATTATAAAGATAAATAATAGCAAGAAAATCATTATTATTATGCTGACTCTTCACATTATAACAACATAACTCTATTGATTTAATAATCTTAAATTTTCACCAAGTTTTTATGAAATGGAATTTATATAAAAACTTTTTTTAATTTTATTTTTATTATTTTACAAGAATATTATATAATGTCTTTCTTGTATGCATTTTTTTATTATATTATTCCCTTTCTTTATACATAAATTGGCTATATAGATTATACGATTTTTTCTGAACAGGCGATAACATGTTTGAGATTATAAAATTAAATGAGAAATACTTTAAAAATAAATATATTGAGAGAGTAGAATATAACATAACAAGCTATTACTATTAACAAAAAATGAAACAGGTATAAAAATGCATATTAATTTAAGTTAAAAAAGTTCATGTTCAATTTAATATCCTCTTTTGTTAAAAACAAAATCATTATCTCATAAAACAAAAAAAATACTTGTGTAATTTTATTTATTGAATATTTTTTGATTTATTGTTTATAAAAATATTTCATAGATATATTAAATGATAATAATGGATAATTTAAAATTTTTAGCAATAACTTAAATAAAACGAATTTAAATCACATGAAGGAGATGTTATGAGAAGGATAAATATATAATATTTAAAATAATAAAAAAAATTAAACAAAAAACTATGAATGTCTGAATTAATATAATTCTTTATTTTAATCTTATTATTATTTAAAATAATGAATAAAATATAAATCTTTTTCATATAGAAACTTTCATTATGATATATATCTAAGGAATTTGCACAAAACTCAATTAATTGTAAGATTAAGCACGATAATAAAATGATAAATGATTTAACTTTTCATATAACTATTTATAGTTGGTAATTTATTAAGCAGTTATAAATAATCCATAAATTAAAAGAAATATTTATTTATTATAAATTTGTAATTTAACATTATTACAATAAAAAATAAGCTTGAATGTTCTTCAAAAGATTTTTACGATAAGTATATTCTACTTCTTATTTCTCATAAAAACTATTTTATAAATAAGTACTAATTTTTTTTTTATTAGAAAATATATGTATATATCAATATACAAATATATATTCAACTCATTTAAAAGAATAAAAAAAACCATACATATATTTTAAATTTTAAATAAATAATACATTTTCATAAAAACCTGTACTCACAATAATATTAAACTAGATCATCATATAAAATAAAGAGAAAAACTCTTTTCTACAAATATAAATTATCACAGATTTTAAAAATTATATCAATTGTTCTTTTATATATAAATTTTAACGCATAAACCTACATATTTCATAGAAGTCAATTTGAATACATATATATATATATGGGAGAAATATATTTAAGTTTGAACAATAATTTAAATACCACATTACAAAATATTAAAACACTATAATATACAAAATAAAAAGAAAGTATATATTTACTGTTGAGCATCAAATAGCCCAGACATACAATGATAAAACTATTAAATTTTAGAAATTACATTATGTTTACTAAGTATATAACTAAATATATTATGCTTATTATGTCATATTAAATACTCCTTTACAACAATATATATGTATGTTATTAGTCAACTAACCTCGTCATTAACTTAATTTTTTCAAATTTTTCGTTATTTCTTAAGATCTTATAAAGCGCTATTATAAGCATAACAGATAACATAACCATAAGTACACCAAAAAGTATTATATAAATGTAAGGTTTCTTTTCCACATCTAACCATTTCGTAATTTCTGTCAAAAAATACAATGAATGTTGTTCATCAATAGTGTTCCATGCATTTATCAAAGGTTTAAATACTGGTAATACGGGAATTATAATTCCCAACAAGAAAAAAAGAAAAAATAGAGAAACTCCAAATCCATAATTTCTAAATTTTAATTTTTTTAAATATATATCACAAATTTTCCTATTTTTGTCAATAAAATCATCATAATCTTTTTTTTTAATCCATTTTTTTTCAAAATGTAAATGTTTTCCATCAAACATTGCATTATTATAATCTACAACTTCTGCGTAGTATTGTGCCTTATTTAATAAATTTCTGTTTGGTAGTGTGCTTTTTCTTTTGGTTCCTATTTTATTATAAGATATACCTTTTTTTTCGCTCATTTCATTATTTCGAATATTTTCTTCTAAACAAATATTATTTGAATTTTTATTCATTTCATATTTGGCTGGTGATGCGTAAGTTGTTGTACCTAATCTTCTACTAATACAGCAATTCTCATCGAGGGATTTACTAAACGTACTCTAAATGAACAAAGTGTATATTTATTATTTAAATTACAATACAATATAATGTTAAAAAATTGTATTAAAAAAAATAAAACAATAAAAATATAAATAATGATTATATCATTAAATAACGTAATCACACCAGATCATTGTTAAAATGGCATATCCAAGTTAAGAGGAACATAGCAATTTTAATAATATGCAATTTTATATTTTTTTCCATCATATAATATTATTATATATTTATATATTCTAGAGAAAAAAATTACAGTTATATACTTCTAATGATAAAGGATTCTGTATTTATTTAAAATTTTGTTTATTAGTAAACAGTTAGTAAAACATATATATGTATTTTAGATTTTACCAAATAATCAATCTAAAACTAATTTAATTAATATAACATATTTCCAAATCATACGCAAATATTAGAATAAATAATTTATTTATTTAAAGTAGTATACTATTTAAATAATTTTTTATTAATCATTTTCAAAATATACTAAGTAATATATATGTCACTTCATATTATATAAATGGTAAGTTTCTCTTCTATAGAAAGTATAGAGAATATATATACATTATATTCCTCTGTATATTAAGATAATATTTAATAATTTTAAAGATGATATCTTGTCAATAACTGTAATTTTATAAACATTATATTTTTGAAGTATTATTTTACATGAAGTATTAATTATTATAATCATATACTAATAGGAATATATTATTGTGCATAATTTTTTTAAAAAGTAGTATACATACGGCAGTAACTAATCTATTATGAAATAAGTATCCTAAATATAAATTACTACTGTATAATTATTTTTCTACTATAATTTTTGAAAACTATTTTTAATAAAATTTAATTTATTCCATAATTTCTAAATGAAAAATCTTTATATGTCTCTATATACTTTTTTTTTTTAATGAAATCTATATAATTATTAGATATCTTAACATAATTATTATATTTATTCAATGTAAAATCAATATAGAAATAATTCATAGAATTTTTTTTTATTTGATAATATATCAAACTAACTAAATTTTTAAAAAATATACAATATATAATAGGTAAATAACAAATAAAAAAGAATAACAATATAATCCTCTAATATATATGATTTAGCAGTTTTTCTATTAACAATATTAGAGAAAACATATTATTTTGCGTTTATACATTTAAAATTACAAAGAGATGGAAATGTAATCTATAGGTCCAACATAATAAGTACTCATAAAATAATAGATAATATTTTATTAATTATATATTTAACTGCAAGCATATTTTATTTTCAAATATATCTTTGCCTTTTATATTATTCAACAATGAGTGGTAATTATAAAAATCATATATACAAATTATACTATTACAACAACATAAAATGAAACTTTATACGATTGATCTCTTTTGTAAATATTGTTTTTCGTAGTATATAATTAAATAAAATAAGAAAAAACAGTGAAAAATCTGAAGTTGATGTACTATAATTAATTTGGTAAAAAAAGAAGGAATATTTACAAATACTAACATTAATGTATTTTTATTTCCTTAATATAAATATTTCTTCCATAACAAGATTTATTAATGTTCTTACTTAGCTTCTTCTCGATTATATCACTCATTGTTTATGTCACTTTTTATTCATGATATTTCCGTATTACATATAATATAAACAATTCTAAACAAATTATAATGAACTCTAAATATTGTAAAACAAAAAATAAGTACACCATATAAAAAAATACTGATAAATGATTCCATATAAATAAACTATTTCATTTTAGCAAAGTTCATGGTTTCAAAACTTTTTTTTTAAGCATTGTTTTAAAAATGAATACATATATTTCTAATTTACTTAACTTATTGCTAAATTAAGAAATATCATAAGAATATTTTAATTTTTCTATAGAATATTTTTGATATCTCTTTATTAAATATTACATCTTAAGGGAATTGCGCTTTTAAATAAGTATATATATTAATAAACTTTACAC
Source organism: Plasmodium brasilianum (assembly GCF_023973825.1). Lineage (NCBI taxonomy): Eukaryota > Apicomplexa > Aconoidasida > Haemosporida > Plasmodiidae > Plasmodium > Plasmodium brasilianum. The sequence goes on from NW_027122930.1 coordinate 83,956, forward strand.
TTTTTTTTTTTATGTCTTTTTTATATTTAACAAATAATATGAATTATATTTAAGACATACAAACAAAAAGATATAAATACAAAATCATATTAAATTTCAATTTCCAAAATATGCTTTCGTATTTATAATAATTATAAACTTTAATATAAAAATAAAATAATAGATTCATTCAAATGTTAAATTTTTATCGAATTTATTTCATTATTATTTAGATTCAAATATAATTAATCTAAATAGATCTAATCATTTTTTGTTTGACAAAGAAAAAATGTTTGAAAATTCCCCCTTTTTTATATTTTTGATACAATTTATTTTTCATCTAATTTTATTAAACTTCCACTTTTCAAAAAATATTTATAACACGCTTATCGATAAGGAAAAATACAATTTGTTATATAACAGCCATATAAATGTATATGTTATATAAAATTAAAATATTTTTTGCGTTCAATTGGAAAATTTAAAAAGTGAATACGGTAGTAGTAAAAATCATATACCTAAGTTCGAACATATGGCCAACTTAAAATATTTAATGAACTTCATTAATCTGCTGAATCTCAATGATACATAATTTAAGTAAAATCCTCACCCGATAATTAGTGTCATCAGTATAAGAATTATGTGAACTAGTACATTTGAATATATCTCTTTATATCCGTTAATAACATGAACATTTTTTTTAATATTTTTCATATTTTTTATCTAAAAATATAATTTATTCCATTCAAATATTCAAACACCATTTTACAAACATCCATTGTACTAAGACAAGACAATAATATCGTAATACTTTTGCATTGACAAATATGTAATATTATCTAATACAGGCAAATACTTTTTAAATATTCCTATTCTATACAATATAAACAAATATAATAATTTTGAAATATTCAGTTGAAAAAAATTATTGATATACTAACTTGTATTCTGAAAACGATAAAAAATATTCATGTGCCAACAGATGTTATATAACATATTACACTGTAAAAAATTGTTATTTATAAATGTTCAATAATAAGGATCTTTCTTCATATAACATAAAGTATTGAACAACATAGATGAATTGTATTTTTGGAAAATGCAAAAAATATAAAAACTATTAAAATAATTTTGTTTAATAATAATGTTGCAAATGTAATAGTATATAAATGAATATGAGTCTAAAATAACTATAAAAAGTTCATAAAATAAGGTCAGAATGAGTATGTTTACCAAGATAAAAAAAAATAATAGGAAATTATAAACAAATATCTATAAAAAATTATACATTATAGTGTAAATATATAGAAAATAAGAAAAATCATTAATTTTAATTTGATAACCAATATTCATACTATCGTATAACACCCACATATTCAAAATACCTACCATATTTTATAAACAACCAATACATATGATATATATAAATGGATACCTAAGAGAAAAAACGACTTAATAATTATATAATAGTAATGTTAATAATAGCTTTATATGATAAACTGTATAATCATTAAATTAACAAAAATTTCGTAATAATAAGAATATCATATACTTTTACATATAATTAAACATGAGTAATAACATTTTTACTCATTTAATTAAATAGTATGAATCTAATAAACTATTGAGAACCATTTATAAAATATCAGATCTATAATCATAGAATTTAATATTATATGAATTATACATTTTACTACCAGAACCAATACAAAAGGATTAAACTATATTAATTAAAACTTCACTGTGTTATCAAATATTTCACATTAACATAATATGGAAAAATACAATTTATTTCATATTTAGTGAACCCATATATTTATATAAGTTGGTTTATAATATTAATTAATTCTATATTTATCTCTGCGACAAAAATAATATGTATAAATTAAAATATATAATAAAATAAATTTTTTTATAACGTTTTTAATATATATATATCTTAAGGATGTATTCACTATTAGAGGATATTAATAATTATTTATGATTAGGTGAAATAATATGAATTATAGATTTTTATAAATGCTTTTTATAGTAATATATATCACAGTTGCTGCGTAGATCATTTATACATATTGAATAAGAGAAAAATATATTATTATATTTAAAGTCACTAAAGAATATAAAATTCAATTAGTTGTATGTATATTTCAGCTCCATCATTTGCTTCCTTGTATAAATCCATTGGTATTCCATTAGTATAATTTATATGAAGAATTTAATTGTCTATTTTCGTGATTTTAATGTTAAATGTTATTTTTTTAATTAATGATACATTCATGATATTATGAAGGAATATTTAATTATTAATACGAATATTTATTAATTTTACATTACTTTTATTTAATTGTAAAAGGTGAACTCCAGTAATATAAAATAAATTTTATCATATATTAAAAAAAAATAACGAAAAATATATCAACAAAAAAAAAAGAAATATATATTCATACATATATAAAGCAATCAAAAATAAAAAAAAAATATTTATGTATTTATAATACATTAAAAAAAAAAAAAAAAGGAAAGAAAAAACAATATTGTTATATGAATTTTTAAAACAATTATTGCAATGTTCTTACAACATATTCACAGATACTTAAGAAAATAATATATTTTATTTCATGTTGCCGTATGTGCATCCACTATTATATGTTATATATACAGTAAGCGTAGCACATACAAAATATATTCAAATATAAAAATTTTAAAATATAATAGATAAAAAAAGAATAAAATATTTTTACATATATTCCCATGTATATGCTTATTAATCAAAATATATTTAAAATAAATAAAATATAAAATAATAAATTAAGAGGAAGAAAAGTATAAAACAAAAAATTTTCACAAATATAAATTCTGAAATTAGAAATGAATAAAACCTATTATCCTTTAATGTAATAGACTCATTAAACATTAACATAATAACTTAATTTTGTATGGGAAGTAATTAATTACAAAAATTTACAATTAATATACTTTTATTTATTAACATACTCACTATTCTATAACTCTTGTATACTAGTTTCAAAAGAAAAATTAAAAATAATAAATATATTTTTAAATTATAATACAATAATATATGCTATTGTTAATATATTAAAATTGTACTGTAAATTTATTTATTGATTCATGTATTAGAATGTATTATAAAAGAATATATTGACTTTTTCATTTCTAATAATAAAACATATTTATTATTGGTGTTTAAATGATATTCTCATATAGTTAACTTATGCAGAACAAAAACAAAAAAATAAAGGACGTTTTTTTAATATATTTTTTAGAATATATCCCTAAATAGTTACAAAAAAAAATTTTATGATTTTGAATATATTTTGTATAATATAATGTAGTATAATATTTCATTTACGTGGAAATATAATATTATTATTATTCATTAAAAAATTCTAACATAATTTACTTCTTTTTTAATTATATAGTATAATAAATTTTGTTGTAAATATATCAAGATAATTATGCTTATTTAGAATAAGTAGTTGAATTTGCTTTTTTTATTTAATATATCTAAATATTCATTTTATTAATTAAAATATTGCCAATATGAATTCATTCATAAATAAAAGAAATAATACGCATGTACAGAACATATATATATGAAATATATTACTCTATTTTAAAATTTCTTAATGGAATTATATATATAACTCAAATAGTTCAATTTTAGATAAGTGATATATATATATATATAATATTAAGTGTCAGTTACAATTTAATCGTATGAGGTGTCTAGTATCACATCGAAAATTTAGTATAATTTATATATTATCTATTCTGATCCTTAGACATAAGTAGTAAATACGTAAAAGCATTAACAAAATAATTATGGCAAAATTATAGCTAGTATTAAAAATAAATAACAAAAATAATATAATAAAATAGAAACATACTAACAGTACTAATAATTATTTGTTTTTTTAATTATATAGTTTCGGACAAACATAATAATACGGTGAATTATTTATATTAATACATACAATTTTATTTATATTTTTTGATCTTCATTAAAAAAAAGGAAAAAATGCAGTATATTAATACTGTTTTTCCATAATGAATTGTATATTACATGATGCATCTCATATGTAGGTTTATATTGTTAGCAACTTGACTTTCTCTTTATATAGAAAACATGAAATTGTTCATAAAAATATTAACTTGTATTAAATATTAAAGTAAGTTTAGGTAAATATCTGGTTCTTATATATTTAAGGTTAATTAATATAAATATATTATAAAATAAATAGTAATGCATTCATTATTTAATATATCATATAAAAATTATTATGTAAATGATAATTTTATAATTTCTTTTAGTTAACAAATATTAATTTAAATTACGTTATTGAAAAACAAAAAGACACAAATTTTTTATTTTTCTTTCAGATTGTTATTTGCAACGCACAATAATATTATAGCCATCATGGAAAAATGTTTTAACTCGGTAATATTCTTTATTTTTTAAGATGCATAATTTTAATTATAAATTGCATATATACAATAAAATTATAACATATCTACCATAAAAAATAATGCCTAAATAATTCATAATAATTCTAAATATAGTACCCAGTTGTTCAGGGTACTACAGCAATAAATTTGTATTTCCAACAAGGATTTAAACAAGTTGGTGCTACTATTATATCTCAAGCCTCTTCTTTAAAAAGTGAAAATAAAAAAGAAAAATTTAGAGAAAAATGCAAGAATCTGGCTGATTATTTAATTAATTCGAAAGATCCATATAGGCGTTATCAAGAATATATTTGGAAAGGAGCACTAAGAACTTGGTATAGTAAGTACTTTACAGGGATAACACAATATGGTGGATGTTTTATGATCTTTAACAATGAAGAAAAAGAACTTTTAGAATTATTCTATGATGCAGATGATTTCTGCGAAAAAAAAGAACAATATATGCAAATACTAAGTAAGTATAAAGAAAATAATAGTAGCATATATGACTGTAATGGTGATCAGAAATGTATAAATAAATTTACGGAATATAATGTGTGGATTAAAGGCAGGGAGGATCATTTTAATAATAAGAAGAGTCTCTTACATTCCAAATGCAAAAACAAAATAGCTTTATCCCAATATCCAACAAAAAATTGTGGCATAATGAATTCTCAAACATTTAAAACAATTAATAACTTCATATATTCTGATATGAATATACCTGAAGAAAAAGTTAAAGTTCCAGAAAAATCGCAAAGAGATAATTAAGATCCAGAAAATTCTATACCTCAAAATCAAACTTTATCACTAGTGGAAAATTCTCCAAGTGTGCAACATTCACCTACAGAGATATCCCCTCAACAAGGAGCATCTGAACATTCAGTTAACCAAGATAAAACGAAAGAAAATGTAGTAGAAGAATCTTCAGAATTTGAATCATCAGAGCAAATTACAGATTCTAATTCTCTCCATACACAACAAGAAGACTCTATATTACCATCGTCAATTCCTAAAGATTCTGGAGCATTTTCTAATCCTGAAATTATTTCTCCATCTACTGATTCATTAAGTTTTACCTCACTTTCTCCAGCTCCTTCTACGCATCCTACATCTGCAGGTACCACTAATGCTATTTATTTTTCTATTTTCGAAATAAATACATGTATTAATATATATATATTTAAAAATATATTACAGATAAAGTGGTAAAGAAACCTAACAATTATATATCATCTATTTTAATAAGTATTCTTACTATCGTTTTATTTTCTTTTTTTATTAAAGTAAAATAAAAATATAAACTAAATATATAATAAACATTTGATTACCATAATAATTTATCATATAAATCATTTTTTTTTTTTTTTTCTTTGTAGTTCTTATTAATGGTGATGTTTAAAAAAAAAAAAAGATAAAAAGAAAACAAATAAAATTCCTGAAATTGCTAGTACCTTCATTTTCTAACAAAAAAAATAAGCTTGTAAAAGATGAGCATTTAGGATACTCAATAGATGAAGATGAAGAAATCATAAAAAAAATTAAAATAAATGAACTTACAAATAATGTAAACGTGTCAAAGCGAAAAAAAGACAGATCAAAAACCATAATAGAAGTACATATGGAAGTACTAGAAAAATATATAAATGAAGATTGGGAAAACAACAAAGAAGAATTCTTAGAAATATGTATAGATGCGTTAGTACAAAAGGATTATAGAACCTGTGCTAATTTAACGAATGATCATCTAATAACAGAAAATATTGAAAATACCAACGATATAAAAAACCTCAATATTCTATGGAATAAATGGATAGAAAAACATAGAAATGCTTCTGAAATATTGAAAAAAGAGCATTGGTTTCATAATTTGAAGAATGAATGGAAGCAAGAACTAGCTTATATACATGAAATGAAAGAAATAAAAAAGAAATCTGGAGAAAAATCCAAAGTTCCATTTTTTGAAATAGAAAAAAATCTATGGAAACAGTGGATATCAAAAAATGGTACTATTATAAAACAGTATTTGGAACAGGATTGGTTTAAAGGATTGGCAGAGCAGTTGCAGAATATGTCAGCAGAATGTGAAAACGAAGATAATAAAAATTATTTATCACCACTAAATATAGAAGAATTTCAGCAAAAAGGAAATTATGAAGAATTATATAAATATATAAAAAAAAAATTATTAACAAATTTGTGTGTTCTCGCGCTTATGACGGTATTAGAAGAATGTAAAAAAGAGGTGTACTTTGAAAATAGGGAATTATTTTTGGATATATCCATAAATGAATGGAAGACACAAAAATATTCAGGTAACAAACAAGAAATTACAGAAAATACAATTGAATATATTAACAGTGATATAGAAAATAAAAGAAATAAGGAATTCCATACTCATATAAGGAGGGACAGTTTCAGAAATGAGATAGAAGATTGGATAGGAGAAGATGACTTATATGCACGTTCTATAGTTAATAATGGGACAGTAGAAAAATCCATTGATATAGCAGAAAAACACATTTCATAAATTCATACTAATACAACCAAAATATAGTTAGATTATATTTAAGATAAGGTGCTGCTAAAAATAAAGGTTATTTGAATTTTTTAGTGCATGTAAGAAATAAAGAAGAGGAATGTAAAGTAACAAGTAATAAAGAAGAAAAAGGCAAGAATGAAATATGAAGTTTGAAACTTCGATACTTAAAATATATTACTATTACGTATGCAATTTTTTCTTTATAAAAAAATATCCATTAGAATATTATATTAATACTCTATTCAATAAAATTTGCAAGATGATATTATATATATCAAAAGAAAAAAAAAAAAAATTAATATTAACATTTTCCAAAATATTAAACATAGAAACAATTAACATTTTGAATAATAAAAAAGAGCAAAATAAATAAATTTTAATACTATTTTTGAATTAATATAATATTATCACATAAATTTATATAATTATATTTTATTCCATTAAAAATTACTGTACAGTATTTTTCACTTTTGAAAAGATAATTATTATGTAATCTACAAGTATTCGCATTATTTGGAAATTAATGTGTTAATTGATATAGTAAATCTCTTCATTAAAGAAAAATGATGTTAAAATATATGAAAAGTTAATTATATGCCACATATATTTCATCTTATAAAAAAGTAAATAATATATTGCATAAAAGAATGTTAATCTCTATGCCCTAATAAAAGTTCTCATATTAATAGTTCTCATTTATTATAAATTTATAATACTTTAACTGTTATATATATAATAATTTTTTTCTTGAGTTATTTATATATACGCAAAATGGAAAAATCATATATAAAAATTCATTCTCTTAATAAAGAATTTAATTTTTTTTCTCAACAATACTGTGACTTTAATAAAAAATGTTCATACATATTTATGTATGTTAATATTAAAGTATTTATTTTTTTGTTTATATAAGTTTTATTAAAATAAATTTTAAATATCAATGAAATTATTAAAATGACAAAAATGTGATAATAATGAAATTATTCAGGATACATAATTTTTTATATTAACCTTATTATTCAATTCTAAAAAAAGATATAAACCGATAATTAAAAATGATTCTTATGGTTTTCTTTTTCTTTTTTTTTTATACATTATAATTTATAAATATTTTTATAATATTAAAGATATAAAATATAATTATAAAAAAGTATATAATTTAAACAGTACTAAATTGATAAGATTCAACACTTTTTTAAAATGAAGAACAAATGAAACAGAATAATATTATTTCATAGGAATTTCAAAAAATATCATATATTTTTATTTTTTTCCTTTCAATTAAATACCTATTTTTATTATATTAATAAAAAAATTTGGACACTACCTTTTTGAGTTTTGAAAAGAATATATATATTCTAACATTCAATGTTTTTCTCTTTTGATTTTTGAAATTATAAAATAATATTTTTCTTTTTAATATTTAGTTAATAATATTTTTTCTTCTTATATTTTTTTTTATTATTTTATAAATTATATATATATTTATTTATTTATAACATAAACCAATAGTAGATCTATTTGTTAAAATGTTTAATGCATTTTGATACATAATAATTTTTTACTTTTATCATATTCCATAGAAAATTAGTAAATTGTAAATTTTTATTTACTAGTTTGTATTGAGTAAAAGCTATAATAACAGCATTCTGCTTATTTTTTAAACATTATAATTAATGCAGTAATAATATTAATAAAAAAAATAAAAAAAATATGTTTCTGAATTAATTATAAGAAGGACTATCAAATAACACAATTTTAACTGAAATATAAATACTTATTTGTAATATAATATCCTCATATTACATAAAACATATATATTATAGCATATCAATAGTATTTTGTTAAGAAAACATTGTTTTTACTTATTAATAATATTAACGTTATCCATATTTCAAAAAATATTTAATAAATTTAAATGAACTTAAACATTCTTATTTTATATTACAAATAATGAATATATAGTTCTTTTAAAGTATATTATTTTAATATATATGTCTCCTTTCAAAAAATACTTTTATGTTTTATAATGTAATATATATGTCACTTATATATTTCATTAATATTGTGTATAAATTACAAGAAGGTTAATACGTATGTTTTCTTATATTTCTTATATTTGATATGTGAACTTAATAAATTATTTAATTTAACTATAATCATATAAACATATTGCAAGTACATTAAAAATATATTAAATATTATAAAGAAATATTAACATACATGGACTTACGAACATAGTTATGATTTTATATAAAAGTCCAACAACAAAACCGTAATGTTTTGAAATATATAAAGCGCCTTGATAAATATTATACTTTATTAAGTTAAACGCTGATGTAAATATTAAAAAAAAAAATTTTAATATTATAAATAAAAAAATGATATAAGAACAAAAGAATATCCACTACAAAATAACGTTAACTAATATTTATTTTAGCAATTATAAATCTTATTGTACTATATAAAATTCTACATCGTTTATGAAGAAAAAGACAAATCATTACATATATGAAATAATAACAAAAACATATTTTTCTTTTATTTTATTTTTTAGTTTTTTTTTAAATATATTTGATTATATGTTAAATATATTAATTTAATTAAGATATAACTTATAATTTATATATCATACTAAACGTATATAATCGTTAGATAATTTAGAACAATAAAATATATATAAAAAAAAAATAATAATAATTTAATATTATTTTCTAAATACATTGTATTAAATGTTATAATATGTTAGAACTCATATGAAATATAATATCATAAATAAAGTAGAAGTAACATATACATAATTGAAAAATATTATGATATTAACATTCGCAAATGTTTTATTATATATTGAAATATAAACACATACCATAAACAACATTGCTAATAAGTTGTATTCTCTGTAGATTATTATGATAAATATTGATTGAAATATTAATTTATATTTTTGTTATGCTATATGTACAAATGAATTCAATAATAAATTTTACTAAAGCAATTAAGATAAATATTATATTATTTGTATTTTTATTTTTAATACATAATAATAATTATTCTATAGTATAAACATATTTACTTTTTCTGCATACATTTATATATCGAATATAAATATATATATATCCCATTATGAAGGTTCTAAAGAAGAAAGTAAAACTTTAACTTCTTTATATAATACAATGAAGAGAATTAGCAGATTATTTTAAAATTATACGATATAGTGCATTCATGGAATATTATATTTATAATTAAAATAAATTTTTTGAGGATGTATATTTTTCATTTAACAAATAAATTCATATTTCCATATACTAAACTACTTTTTAGCTAAATGTCTTTTTTTATTAAGTTAAATTTAAATTTTAGTAATATTCGTCAAGTTCAGTTTATTGACTAATATATATGTTATTGATACTTATGATAAATATTAAATGAAATAATATGAATGGTATTATTTTAATAATGAAAAAAATAGTAATAAAATAAAAGAGAAAATTATATATCTTATAAATAGTTAATATTTAACTATTTATAATATTTTTAAAGACCCAAAGAGATTCCTAAATATATATTACAGTATAATGAGAAATCCATATGAGTATGTACTAAAATTAATTTATTTTTTTGTATAAAATATCATTAGAATTACATAAGCTTCATATTAATAAAAATATAGAAAAGAATATTCTTTTCTATAACTATTTTTTAGTTACAATAAAGTGATCCTGTTTTTCAAAAAATTATTATATTTTCAATTAAAGGATTTAATTTGTAGTGTACTAAGCATATTAAGTTATTTTAATATTATCAAAATATATAGAAAAACACTTACTTAGTTATGTTTTAAAATTCTATGTATGAAAAAAAAAAAATACGTCACATAAAAACATATTATATATTTATTTTTACTTATACTAAAATTAACATGTTACCAATTTAATTATTTCCAATTTTGACACATATACTTATATATAATGGCATCCGGAGATCCAGCAGAAAATGTAATAACTATTTTTATGTTATAATAATTATTTGTATTATTATATTAAAGAATCCTCCATTCTAGAAATGATGTAGAAATATATTCCATGAAATTATGTTTTTGCGCACTTACATATTAAAATTATACTTTTTTTCTTTTCAGGAAAATTCCGTAACATTATTTCTTAAATATAAAAAGGAATTTGAAGATGTTATCTTAGATATTTATAACAGGATGCGTGGGGTACAAGGTGAAAATCCTGGAAGGAAATGTGCTCTAATCGAGCAAAATAAACCTAATTTTGCTACACCATGCCAAGAGGTTGGTAGATATTTAATTGAAATAAAGGAAAACTATAAATCCGATAGCTTCAAACGTTGTAAATACTTAAATTATAGGATAAATTCAGATGATAGTTATAATAATTCAAGTTGGTTTCAGGGATATAGAGATTTTTCGTCCAAAACAGGAAATATATGCACAGACGAAATAAAAATTATTCATCAAGATGTTTTAAATAAACTTAAACAATTATATAGCTATTATGATAATTTCAGCACATTTAATGGTAAAGACAATGACTCCGATGGTAATATTTGTGAAAGTGTTAGAGAATGTTATAACTTTTATAACAATAATTACAAAGAATGTCAACAAAATAGCAATGACCCTTTTTGTGAGGAGTTAATCAATTTTAAGAATGCATATGATGATAAAATGAATAAATTCACTCCATGCGAAGGTTTGCCAAAAATATTACCACAAATAGAACAAACTTCAACACAAATATTACCACCTACAGAAGATGTAGATTACGTATTTGTTCCCATTTTAACAACATCTATCGTATTACTAATGTCTTTCACTATATTTTTTTTATATAAGGTTAATAAGAATTATACTTAAAATTAATAATAATTTATCACATATAGAATAATTTATTTTCACAAAAATTATAAGCATATAAAAATTATATTTTTAAATAAATATACATATATTTTGATGTAGTTTACTCCACTGAAATCTTGGATATATTATCGTTTACGAAAAAAAAAAATTATTGAACTTAACAAATTTCAAGAAGCATTGAGCGAATCCTTACAAAACCTTCATGTAGTAGTAAATAGGAATTGTGAAGTAAGTTCTCATAATATAACCTATCAACCTCAAGGAGACACTTGATGTAAAATTAAACTTTTATGTCATTTTCAATAGAAAATAAAATACTTAGTGATATATATGTTACACTTATGTACAAATTCATTAAAAAGCAATGTAAACAATAAATAAAGAAATGAATATATGTCTATAAAAATTATTCAAAAATAAAGATAAAATAAATACGATACTATTTTTAAAATTAGTAGTAGAAAATTCCATTTAAACGAGATTCCCCTTAGAATGAAATATAAATAATTTTAAAACTTAAGCATATAACACAAGACGTTAAGGCAAAAGTGGATATACTTATATAACAATATGAGGTAGCGTTTATTTTCTCAGTATAACAGAATAAAAAACAACATTAGAAACAACACCAATAATAATATTATATAAATAAAAAATGTAAAACCTTGGAATAAAAACATTAATCAAAATATAAAGTATATGTCTACTTTTTCTTTATAACTTTATTCAAAATTTTTATTATTTGTCCACTTTCAATTTAATATTACTAAAAATGTTACACATTATGTAACAGTTTTAACGTTTTTTTCTTCTATTGATATATATTATATGTCATATTGTTGAAAGGGTATTTATGATTGGCGCTAAGGTAGATGAATTCTAATTTTAATTGTATTCAAATGGGAAAAATCCTAACCATTATTTTATAATTCATAAATATGTTCTGCTCTAGCATTATTTTTATTTTTTTTTAACTACATTAATACCTTATTCTCTACATAACATACATATGATTAAAAAAATTGATATATGATAAATAATAAAAATAGTGTAACTACATTATAAATTTTTTGATAAAGTAAATTTTAATAATAACAAATATTATTTAAATGCCTATGTTTCGCTTTTATTTTCTTCATATAAAAAGAAAAATACAACAAATATTCCCATAAATATAATAGCAAGTAACTTGTTTATGTTTATAGAATCTGAGAAATAGAAATGTAATACTTATTTTATTGAGTTTCCAGATAGAATCCATTTCCATATTTTCTACACAATTTATTATTTATACATTCATATAAAAATAACAATTTATAAAAGGAGGATTTCATTTCTCATCATATGAAATTTTTAGGCACCATGGTAATTTGTTAATTGTAAACTTCATGTACGCACTCATTTTTTTTATTGTACATAGTTACATATGTCTTTAAATTTTACTGTAAATACGAATTTTATTTATTAACAATATATAATATATTTTGCACTATACTTAATATTGCGTTCAAAATAATAAAAAAAAATACATGTAATATTGAAATTATAGAAAATTATTCAAACACTGAAATATTCATTTAGAAAGAATAAATGAAATAATTTTAATGATAATGAGGTTTCAAATTTTATTTTTAATTATCATTTAGTTACAGTAAGCATATATTTAGTAAAAACGAAGTTCGGGGAACATGGTTCACAAATCTAATTAATATAAAAGCAAAATTTAGTCTGTTATAATTGTTAATTATTGTTTTTATTTAAACAGTAATTATTTATTAAAATATATATTTACATACATTGTCAACCACGTACTGTGACACATAACAAAAATAAAATATAAAAGTAATAAAGTAATATTATCTTACAACTTCATTTATTTACTATCGAATTAATATATTTTAACCAGAATTAATCTATAAAAATTATTTGCTTAGTTCTAAAAATTCGATATATACTTAATTTAATTTTTATAAAGAAATAATTTTAGTGTTGCAAAGGTTGATTTCATTTATATATTAAAGATATAACATTTAAACAAGAAAACATAAACTATTAGAAAAATATTTTTAAAATTCGAAATGTATTTCTTTTAGCTTTTTTTTAAGTTTACATGTAAAAAAATATTTCATTTTCTTAAATCTATGAAGTATATTTTTTCTTTTTAAATAATAATTGATTGTATATTTAATAATATTTATAAACTTATAAAATAAAATAAGAATAGAAATGAAATTAAAATATAATCCATAAGTTCTTAAATAAGAATCCTATATAAATGGATACTACTTAATTATGTGTTTATAATTTTACTTTTATTCGATGTAAGGAAAATTAAAATTCTAATAAAAGGATTTTTACAGTTGATATAATTTGTAACACATTTCACCTAAATATATTATACATAATAAATATTAAGTTCTTTCTTAAGTAAAATAACATATATATATACATCAATACATCGAAATATATTTACTATGGTTCTTTTAATATAATCCAAGATATACTTGTTGTTAATTTTAAAATAATACACTTTCTTATTTAACTGAACAAATAATAATTTTAGATTACAATTCACAATATAGAAAGAAATATATTTTATTATAAACGTTAATTTCTATAGTTATAAATAATTATCCGTATTGTAATACAATACATAAACTTTTGAGCATAAGCACATATTATTTATAGAAATATATTTAAAAATATAAAGAAATACTTTATATCCTTGTTTTTATTAAGATATAATAATAATATATATTCAAATTTAAAAGCATTAAAATATTTAAATTCAAAAAGAGCAATGAAAATATATTTATGTTGTGCATTAAAAACACCAGTTATATATATATGTATTTATAATATTTTAAAAATTATATGTATTCTCATTAATCAATTCACAAAAAATATTACGCTTATTACTATATATTAAAATTTTCATCATATAAACATATGAATTTTTTATTATTCATTTTACTCCTTTATTAACTTAATTTTGTTATATTTTTCATTATTTCTTAAAATCTTATAGAACCCTACTATAAGCATAACATCTAACATAATCATAATTACGCTAAATAATGCTATAATAAGATAGTACAGTACGTTTTCTCCCCATGCTTCTACATTATCTTTCAATGTTTTCAATATTCCATTGTTTGTAATGCTTTCCCCTGCCTCTTTCAAGGACGGTAAACTTGATAACACGGGTACTCCTATTCCCAGCAAGAGAAAAATAAAAAACATAGCAACTCCAATTCTATACTTTCTAAATCTTATTTTGCTTAAATATATATCACAAATTTTCCTGTCTCTTTCAAGAAAATTATCGTAATCTTTTTTTTTAATCCGTTTGTTTTTGAAAAAAAAATGTTTTCTATCAAACATTCCGTTATTATAATCTATAACTTCGGTATATTATTGAGTCTTATTTAATAAATTTTTATTAGATATTTTGTTTTTACCATGGTCCATTTTTCACTAATAACTATATCCTTATTTTCATACTCTGTATTATTTGATATATTATGTTTTAACCCTAAAATATTTGAGTCCTTATCCTGTTTACATTTTGCCAGTAATTAAAAAGTTTTCGTACTTCTTTTCCTGGCAAGATTGCAGTTCTCAATTGGATATTTAATAATCCTAATCTAAAAGGAAAAATAATAAATCAAGTAAATATTTGTTATATAAAGAATACAGAATTAATTCGATGCAACATTATTAATTAAAAACAAGTATAATATGTGTATAAAGCACGTATCCTTATATAGTACTGTAATACTATATTTTTAAGATGACATATACAACATAAAAAGATAAACTCAGAAATCTTAATAAATAAGACTGGTTTAGTTATTTGTTTCATTATATAGATATTTAATATTCCAATAAATTATGCAAGGAAAAAATTAATAATAGAATAAAGTACTTCTAATGATAAAGAATGCTATATTTATTTTAAAATTCCTTTATTATTGTTTCGTAAATATTTAATAAAATATGTATAACTATAATGAATTTTATTGTATGTACAAACATATTTGACTTTAAAAATGTGTTATATATTTTTTATCTTAATTTTATTTAAAATAAGAAAAACGTACATTAAAATAAATTTATAAGAATACATATATAAATACTCAAAATAGATAACTTAATTATTTAAAGAAGTGCACTGATTAAATAATTTTTTTATTGATCCTTTTAGATATAAACAAAGAAAAATAAATTTATTTTTACACATTTCGATATATTTAGTATATATGCTATATATAACATATCAAATATATATATAGTTCATTTCTCTACATAATAAAATTGTAATTACTAATTTTACGGATATTATCTTATTAATAATTCTAATTTTATAAGAATTATACTTTAGTAGAACCTATTATTATTGAAAAATATGGAACATTTTAACAATATAATAATAGTATTAATGGAATTATAAATTAATATTGCAGTATATTGTACAATACGTTATAGTACTTTTATTATAATATATTTTTAATTTTCTATATAAGCTCATCTAATGTTTAATTATCTATAATATATTTAACAAATTGTATTTATATTGTACCATGTAAACTCAGATACCTATATAATTTACACGGTTATAAAGAATGATTCATTTTTCGTTGTATCAAAAGTTTTGATAATTATAATTTTTATTTATATTAAATTTTTTGCACTATTTATAAATGAATATTTTTTTATTTATAAAACTTATTTTTTTTTTAATTAAATATGTATAGTTAGGATATGTACTCAGTAAAAAGAATAAAGAAAACGAAAAAACAAATGTAATATTGGTGAAAAGTTGTTGCATTCAAATTTATTAATTTTAATATATTCCCAATTAATTAAACTTATAAGTAATATACGGGATATAATATGTTTATTACAGATAAAAAAGTTTATCTATATAATCTATTAAAATATATGATTTCGTTATATTCCTATTTATAGTGTTAGACTTATTGTGTTAATTGTTATATATTCTTTTAAAAATACGTAGTTTCCTAAATATATTTTACAGTAGCAGCACAAAAAATCAACTTAAGTATAAGAATACATAATAAATTCTTAAAAATACTTTTAACAGCAACAATATATTATACCTCAATATTTCTGTTACTTATCTATTGTAATTGTGAGAATAATAAATATAAAAATATTATATGCCCAAAATATTACTGTAATCATATAATATATAACATTGATTATCATCACTAAAAAGTGTTATATTTCATCTGAATAATTAAAAAATATCTAAATTTAAAATACTATTTATAAATTACAAAAAATAGATTCTCATAATTTAACATTAATATATTCTTATTTCTTTGATATATTATTTTCGTGATAACATTTATGAATGCACTTATTTGGTTTTATTCAGAATTCCACGTAGTTCAATCTTCTGATTTCTGCACTTCAAATAATGTTTCCATATAAAATAAATTTTAACACACTTAAAAAATTTATCATAATCTATATATAAATTATGAAAAAATGTTCTATTATATAATAAATAATGGAAAAAAAAAAATTATTCATAAGTAAAACTTTTCAGTTTTAGAGACATTCCTCGCTTATGAATATACTTTTTATCCATTTTTTTATAAAATAAATTCATATTTGTCTGAATTATTTATGCTTTCTCTAATATTAAGAAAAAATATACAAATAGTTTTAATTTTTATAAAATATATATTTTCTTATTTATTAGGTATCAATACCGTGCATTAATTGTCTTATATATATATATATATATATATATATATTTATTTATTTAATTAAATTATTTTATATTTTTACTTTCCAAGAGGCTTGCATTGAGGAAAAAATAACCATAAAAAATAATACATTATTAACAGTGTATTTTAATATAATGAAGAGCAAAACCGTAAAGAGATTAACGTGATAATCGACATTATATATTTCTATAAGTCCAAATAATAATTTGTACTTTTCTTTTATGAAAGAAAGTATAAAGTTAAATAATTAAATAATTGCAAATATTGCGCTTTTTATTTTATATAGAAAATAGAAACTAACTGTTTTGTAAAAAAGACTCTGGAAATACAAATAATCCAATAAATGCATATACATCTAACGTTACAAAGAAAATTAGTAAAATAAAAATACATAACGCTAAATAATAAATATATATCTATGTATGCGAGAAAATATATTCACTTAATTTCATTAAAAAAAGAAAAGATGCGTTTAGAGTTAATTTAAAACTAATATTGCGTTTTCTTTATAACCTCAAATAATATACATTTTATGCTAGAAAGAGAAAAAAAAAAGAAAATAGAAATTTTCATATAAAATGAAAATTAACGCACTTCAATAAAATTATATAAATCTTTCAATTATATAGTAATTTAAACTCTCACAATTAAATTTTTTATTAAATCAATTTTAATAAAAATATGTATAATTAAGTCATAATATTTATCCAATGTTAAATAATACTTTATAATATATATTGAAGAATTCTTATACGTTCGAATTCGCAATAAATTTATAAATATATTTTTTTTCTGTTGTTCATTAAAATGGCCATCTATGTTTATTAGCATTTATAAATTTCAAGCAATTATGTTTATGTTTAATAAGTGTACAACTAGACATATTACATGTTAATAAAAAGTTCTTTAAAGAAAGTAATATAATCCTTTCCATAAATTTATCCTTTCCTAAACTTAATTTTTTCAAATTTTTTAACTTTTTTATGGTAATAAATAATCCATAATATAAGTATGACACCTAATATAAAAAAAGGTAAGAAATACATTATAATTCCGAATGTATTACCTATTACATATGTATAATTCTCGGTTCCTTCTACCCATTCTGCACTTTTCGATAACCATGGTAAATGTGTCTTTACGAATACTATAAATTTAGACAACCATCCATTTTTTATTTTGCTCAGTGATTTTAAAGGCTCCCATAAACCTGATACTTCCAGCAAACTTTTCTTAGAAACCAAGCCTAATGATAAATCAACTAAGAGAACCGCTAATAACAACAATAATAATATTAAAGGTATAGCAAGCCGGAAGCCGTATTTTTTACATGTTATTCTTTTGTAAACCTTGTTAGTAATTGTTCTGTTGCTTTTAAGAAAATCCATATAATCAAGTTCTTTGAATATTTTTTTTTCTAAAAAGGAATATTTTTTTGTTTCAAATGTATTCAATTTATTTTTCATAGCTTTTGCTTGCTTTCTCGCGTTCTTTGATGAAAATCCATCTGATTGTACATTTAATATTGTGACTCCCTTTTCATTATAAGATATATCTTTTCTTTTGCTCACTCCATTATTTGGTATTTCTCCGTTTAACTTTACGATGTTGGAATTATTGTTCTTGTGATATTTCGTTAGTAATCTATAAATTCTTGTATCATATTTTCTGCCAGCGATGCAGTTCTCTACCACATAATTGTTACACAGGATCTATAAGATGAAACAAAGCGTAAATATTTGTTATTTAATAAAATAAATAATCTTATAGTAAAATAAAATATTAATGAAAACAAAAAACAAAAATATGTATTTTATAAATATCTATAATACTGTTATACCATATCTTTGTTAAAATGACACATCCAGTTTAAATGTATTAACAAAACAATTCTAATTAAAAAAAATAAATTCATTTTTTGCTCCATAATATAAATATTTTAATATTTCAGTATATTCAATAAATAAAAATCTAACAGTAATGGAATGTTCTAATTATAAGGAACAACATACATATTTTTTAAAATTATATATTTTCACTTAAATATATAATATATTGCATATAATTGTAATATCCTTTAGAACAGAGAAAAACAGAAATATCTTTAAATATATATTCCACAATTTTTATCTTAATATTTTTTTTTTGAATCCAAGTTTTCATTAAAATAAAATGACATTAACTAATTCATAAACATTCAAAATATATAATTTAATTATTTAATGTAATGTAGTAATTAAATAATTTTTTTATTAATTTTTTTAGAAAAAAAAATATAATATTTCTATATATTTGCAAATTTGAGTATACATAGTATATGGAGTGTATAGAATATAGATAACATGTTGTTCTACATATTACCATAATTATTACTGAATTTAATTATTTTTTTTCTTTAACAATTTTAATACTATAAACATAAGTTCCAGAAACAAGTAATTATTTTTAAAAAAGTATTAACTATTATAATAAATTTATAAATGATAAGTAAGGAAAAAAATATTTAATACAACATTCTTTGATATATTAATTATAACACTTCTAGTCATTAATAATTTATCATAATTTAAAAAAATAGAATTTATTGAATTATACTAGATATGTAAGACATCATATATTCTAAATTTAAATGAATTATAAATTTTTACTTTTATATAATAGTTTCTAAAAAATATAATTTTTAGTCATCTTTAATTCATATGATTACTTGTACATGAAGGCTTTAAGGTTATTTGCAAAAACTAATTTTTTTTTTTTTTTTTTAATCAAATATAAATATTTAGAATATATATTAATACAATTAAAAAAAAACATTTATGTTATTTTAATAACGGTTTATGCTTATGTATGCTACTTATAAATAAATTTCTCCTTATGTATTAAAGCATATAAATACATTTAGAACCTATATTGTATGTTTTCACATTATTTATGATAGAATAAATTATATTCACTTATGTATACCATTAATATATTAATTGTGCAAATTTATTTTAATAATAATACCAAGTTGTAAACATTCTAATTATAGTATATAACATACTTAACATAATAATTATTATATGTGGAATTATATTTTTTAATCTGAATATGCTATTTAATTGTACAGAATTTTTGAAATAATTATTATTTTAGCTTATTTAATATTCGTTCCATTATTTATTTTTCGTTTCAAAATATATTTGTTGAAAAATATCAAATTTATTGAAGATAAATTATTATGCAACTTTACTGAAATTTATATACTAGGTTAATAATACACATTGTTGTTTATTCTAATTTTTATTATAATTCATATATATATATGTTCACTGTTTATAATGGAATAACTACTTAAATTAATTAAATATTCTTAAAATCATTCTAAACGGTAACATATATTAATATAAAAGGTACATATGTTATTGTAATATTTTGTTAATATATTCTTCTAAGCATTGTAATATTTTATAAATTATTTGACTTATATGTAATATCATACATTTATTTTTTTTAATCAATATATATGATTTCGTTTCTTATAAGTAAACATGATTGACATATTTTTTATTTAACAATATGTTATCATATTTATTTCTCATATTATTCAATTTTTTGAAATCCTTTATCACTTCTATGAATTTCATGTTATTAAAATATATATAATTTTTTTCTCTATATAATTCTTTATTTTTTAAATATATTTAAAAAAAAATTAATACACTTATCCACTATTTAGTTTACTTTTTTGTTGTCTACTATTTTATGATTTATATTATGTGTAATTTTATATTCTGAAAAAAATACAATCTAGCTTTTAAACATATTTATATATGTTTACGATAAGTAATTATTTATATTAAATAATAATAGTATAACATATTCAATAATAATGGACAAAATGCTTTCATTAATGGAATAAAATTGATTTAACTATATAGAATATAAAATAAGTACTTTTCTAAGTATTCATACTAATTATAAAATAAAATGTAATATAACATAATAAAGAACTAAATTATTAGAGATGAAATTCGACAATTATTAATATTATACATAAAATAATTTCTTTCTTACAGTTTCATATTCTCATTACATATAACGTAGATAATAAAATAAAAATAAATTTCCATATATATTAAATAATGCTATATTAAAAAATATGCAACATAATAATTTTTCATTATCTAAATAGATCCTACCCATTTTCTTTTTCCTATTTCATAGATATTATTCTCCTTAATGATTACATAAAAAAAAAAACATATATACGTAAATTGGTTTTATGATGATAAATAAAAAAGAAATAAAACTTCTTTCCATGATCATATACCAGTTAAATAATAGTTCGCTTTAAAAATAAATAAAAAAATGCAATTATATATTTA
>NW_027122931.1:0-54391 GCF_023973825.1 Plasmodium brasilianum
TAATACTGGGTATCACCATTATATTAGGAATTTTTTACTACCATAAAAAAGTAAAAAAATATCAAGAAATTAAGTTCAGGAAAAGGTAAAATCTATAATAAGTAATATGTTAGTTTGTGTAATCTTCAATATGAACTGATATATGTATCATCCCTATTAATATGCCTAATAAACATTCCCATAATTTCTTATATTTTATAATTGCATCCATATACATATGGTATTTTTAGGATACAACAGTTAAAATATATGTTCTTTGTTTTTTTGTGAATTTAAAATTTTTCTTTTTTCTAAACATGTATATTCTGCAATTATTATAGAATTATTAAATATACATTATGAACTAGTAAATATATGTGATTATGTCAATGGATTCTTATGAAAAATATATATTTTTATATTATAATTCATATATAATAAGACAATTTATATAATTGTCTTTAAATAGGGTGTTAATGTTTGAATTATAAAATATTGTACATTCTAATTTTCAATATTTCACAGTAAAACTATTATATATTGACTAAATTATAAATATTTTTTGTTATTTTTTGGGTAAAAATTAACGTGATTTTTTTTATTTTTAATGAAATATACTGAAAGTGTTTTGTTCCGATACATGTGTATATACGCATGTTTTGTTATTTACTTTTAAAAAAAAATAATATCATATTATAATATGAATGATCTATAATAGATTACTATCTTTATAAAATTAATTATTTGCAATTAAAGAGTTAAAAGCATATATCGCATTATTATAATGATTAAATGAATTATTAATTAATATTTAAAAACTATTTTTATATATATTATATTGAAAATTTTTATATAAATATATTACGAATTTTACACATATCCTATGTCATTGAATCATTAAAATAAAGATTTGAATTTAATCAGATATTATTAATTAGTATGTCGAAATTTAGTTTTATTTTTATGTTTATTTCGTAATAGTAAATTTAGAAAAATACATTATATGAGGGTAAAATATAAATTTTAATTAAGCATAATGAAAAAAAATATATACAGTTGTAAAAACATGTAATTATTTGTAAATAAAAAATTACATATTCGTGCTCTTTACACTCCTTCCATATATATATGATGTAAATTGTTTAAAATAATTTAAAATGTATATAATAATAAAGTTTATATTAATTAATAATTTCTTCAAAAAATAATGACAATTTTTCAACAAAATAAATGTTAAAGAATATTTTGTTTTAATATATAACTTATGAATGTGTAATATTTTTTATATTTCTTATATATTTTTAAATAAGGTATAATTTAAAATTTAATATATTTTTTTTTTTACCGTTTAGTTAAAAAATTTAAAGCATAAGTTTCTGCTATCAACCGTTTTTGAGTAAAATTAATAAATACAATTCACATATTAAATTTGATTTTTCATATTTTCTAATCAAACTCATAATATACCTTTAATTATATTTTAGTTACAATAATAGAATAAATTTAAAAATATATCGTGGAATCTCTTAAATAACGCATAAATTTACCATTTTATATAAATGCATACTTATATATTAAAGATCATAATAACATCATATATAGAAAATTCTGTGTGAGAGAGAAAATATTTCTAATTATTGTTTAAATGAAAAACATATATATTTATATATATATTATTAACATTAAATGTTTTTTTATTTGAATAGAATATCTTTTTCTATGAATATAATATAAGCATATATATGGCATAAATTATTGTGATAATGTATTTTTTTACTTTTACATTTACAACTATATTAAAAAAAAATAAATAATTAAATTAGAATCGATTCTATTTTATATGGTTATTGTTTAATTAAAAGCAATGTAAAAACTGAGAATATCGATACTTATTTACTTAAAAATTTGAGAAGAAATATCGAAATGAAATTTATTACAATTGTTTCATTTTTTTTATGTCATAAAATAACCTATATATTTATTGTTATATTGTTCATAATAATTTGATGTATACATGAATTTAAAATTCTTTTAGATTATATGTTATAATAAAAATGATTTATGGATTTATAAAAACTGTTTAAAATATTTTACGAGTTTTACACAAATATTCTATAAAATAATATTATCAGAATTATAATTATATACTAGACTTCGAAGGTTATTACAGACAACCATGTAAATATAAGATACTGTGGATAAATCAAAGAACAATTTGAATATTTCTATATTTTTATATAATTATTTTAATTGAATATAGGATGAAAATTATAGAAAAGGAACATTACACATAAGAAGTCATATTTGTTGTAATTATTTGTACGTTTCCACCTAATTCATAGAATATATATTTCAAAGAATACTATAATTAAAATATTATTATTTATTGTAATTATAAATGATGTGGTCTAATATTATTTTTGATTATGATTTTTATGGTTACTTTTGTGTCAACAGATATTGATATATAAAAATTATATTTTTATATCATATGAAAACAAAGTTACATATATTTATTATTTCTAGTTGCACTGACTTTTAAACAGGATTACTATAGTAACGCACAATCATTTTATATTCGTCTATGATGTTTTTCAAATTTAGATAATATTATAATTTAAAAAAATGTGACATTTCGAAATAAAGTAATACATTAATTTAAGCAAAGCGTATAAAGTATATTATTTAAAAAACAGCTGTAAACGATATTTAAAAGGAACTTTTTTAATTGTTAATTATGGAGAATTGCAATATACAAAAATTAGTATAGGAGAACAAATATATAAATAAATAAATAAATAAATAAATAAATAAATAAAATATAAATCTGTGAACAAATTACATATGTATTATTAGAGTATTATATAAGAATTCAATTCATATATTATGAATTTTTAAAAATATTCTTTCTTTTTATTTTTACATTTTAATATAGACAGACATATAAGTTACTGAACTGTCATATATAACCATATGAAAAAAACAACATATAATACACTCTTTTAATGAAAGTTTTATATATAAAATAACATTGTATGTCAATATATAGCATTGTTCTAATGTTATAATAAGTTTTTTTTTTTTTTTAAATATAACGATAAATTGAAGAATATGCAAATAATACAAGGTATAAACATAAAAAAAATTTCACTTTTTTTCTTTTATGTATTTTACAATAAAAATTTAGTAACGATTGATTTTTTCTTGTTCTTTTAGATTTTTTCTCATATCTATTATATACTTCGATGTGTATATTTTAATTTCTGTTTGATTTTACTATATACATATTGTTTCATTTTGGAGTCTCTTCAATTTATATATAGAGTTTTATCTTTTTTTATTTCATTTTTTTTGAACTTTTTTTATGTATATACATGTATGAATGAGGATATAATATAAAATGTACATGTATATATATCCCTAAAATTTTCTTTATTTCAAATTTTCATTTCTCCCATTTATCTCATTTTAACCTAACTTTTTGTCTTCCTTTTTTTTTGAAGTTAGTATGTAAAAAATTAAAATAAAAAAATAATATATTAATAAATTGTAATAATATTTCCTTGTGTATAAATTTTTAAAAATATGATAAATTATAAATTTAGCTTTACAATTGTAAAAAAGTCAATGTATGGTAAGTATAAGATAGAACTGTTATAATAATTGTATTAAAGTACGTAATACTAATTGTTATACTTATTTTATTTTTTGCATTTGATATATTGCTTTTCGTTGTAGTCTTAAATATTAAAGAAATATAAATGCATAAATTCTAATAAATATAAAATATGAGAATTGAGGGAATTATCGCTGTGTACATGAATAATACGCTTTCTTTTTATAGGTTAACTGTATCTTTATCAAGATAAATTAATCATCCTGAAAGAAGGTTATGTTAAAAAAAGAGGAATAAAAAAGGAGATAAACATTATCTGATAAGGCCATGGAAAAGTGGCTCCAGTAAAATAAAAAAAGGTAAAATATAATAAAATATGATTAATACTGATACACAATGTATATGTATAGTTGGACATTTTAAGATAATTTTTTTTTTCCGTTTTTTTTTAAGTTTAAACAGGAATTACAAAGATGTTTTTCTAAAAAGGAAAATGGATATACACACAAGTGTTTTATGAAAAGGAGACAGAAATAAAATGGTTGTGTATCTCTTTACAACATTTTCCTAAATTATTTTTTCTTTCCTTAGCATGAATGAAAGGGTGAAAAATAGAAAAATTGAGCAATTAATTATATAATTTGTTGGGAATTAAAGATACAAAAGTTGATAACTATTGTTTTCAAAAAATTTATATATGTCATCTATTATGATATACCATGTATATATACATTGGCGATGAACATACATGTATGTTAATGCGCATGGGCGCGTGCCTATATATAAATATGTATACTTACATAATGTAATGTATCCATTTATATATTTTAATACATGTATATTTATACATTTTAAAAGACGTATTTTTTTTTTTAAACTTGAAAAATATATTGAATTATTTATCTATATTTATAATACGGTTGATAGAGGCGTGTTTTCCTGCGTAAACAGACGGTACATAAAAATAATAATAACTAATAAAACAAATAAAATATATTTTTTACAACTTCATTTATCTATTTCGTTTTATGAAATCATTATTGCAGTTCCTTTTGATGGATGAGCTTCATATATATATATATATATGTAGATTTTTTTTTATGTTGTACCGTACATATGTGAAACGAACGAAAGATCTCATAAGAAGAATACATTTATAAAGACACCAAAGTATATTAAAATCATTTAAAATAAAATATATCGAATAGGGTATTTATCGTCATTAAGTAATTTTAAGTATATAAATAAATGAAAAAATATGGGTTACCAATTTCGTTCATGTTGTGTATTCTCATCGAATATCATTATTCATAGATCTATGCTTACGTATGCATATAGCATGTTTATATATATTTTTTTTTTTTTTCATGTACTAGCTTTTCTTGCGCGTGTTAGATTGTTTATATTGAAAAGTCATAACAGGAAGCACGTAAATAAATAAATATATATATACAAATGTTGTGTTTTGAAAATTTATTCACTCGTTATGTCTCTGACTACCTTCTGATGTTCTCCCGTTTTAGTTATTTGCATGTAATTGTATGTTTATATGAATAGGAAAGTATAAAACATATGATAAAATTCTTATGAACGAAAGGAGAATATCAGCAATGCATGAAGTTTATTGAAAGAGATGCTTTCTTAATATTGTTAATAATTAAAACGATTAAGAACAAAAATATACATTAATCGACCTATACAGGAAGTTGTTTAAATTAATTTGTAAAAATTAATAATTCAAGTGTATCCCTATTCTATATCGCGTCCAAATTGTAAACTTTTGAATACATTTATAGATAATTTTTTTAGAGGGTTTTTTATATTGTACATTTATTGTAAGAACTGGGAAATATGAAACAAGAATGTAAAAAATGCAAACGTATAAAGACAAATGTAAAATTTAATTTAGTCTAAATCGAAGTAGCACCCTTTATATATGAATATATGTATAAATATTCTGACGTGAAATTACTCGTAGATACCCATGTTTATAATGTTCTACACCAAAAAATAAGCACATTAGGAAATGTATATATGTATTAATGCAGACTGCATATAAAAAACTCTGGCATGTAATTATGTATATAAATAATTAATTCATTTACAAGATAGAGCAGAATAGAGAAAATTTTACTATTATTTTTGTTAATTTTTTTTTTTTTTTTTTGGTTACATATTTATTTTTTATATTAATATATTTTTAACAAGCACTATTTTGAAATAAAAATTATAATGATAAATTCATATTACAAAACTAAATGCCAAAATATTTTTATTATATATATATATATATATATTTTTTTTTTTTTTTTTCGATATTTTATTTAGGATATATTCATATGTACTAATATAATTCTACTTATTAGAATGAAATATTAATAGCTCCTTAAGAATATAATAATTTATAAAATAATTGAATTAAATGAGTGACTTATATTCAGATTTATATCTTATTATTTATGTTATATTATATATGACGTTAATTATTTTCAATAAATATTACTTATATATCTATAATAGACGATTAATATAAATATTTGTTATCGACACTATGTAGCTAATATATATTTGAACCAAAGTTAGTCTATTATTGAAATGCATAATACAGAAATTACTTATTTTCTTCTTTCTGAAACTACATGTATATAGTTAAAATGAGTAAAATATATATAATGAAATTAAGTTATTCATAATATAATATTTAAGTAAATTTTAAGGATAAATTTTATTTGTACTTATGACATCATTATATATAGATGATTATTTATACATTTGTTATTTAATGAATTTTTTCTTTATGCTTTTACTAGAAAATTAATGGAAACTTAAATATATGGAAAAATATAATTAATTTATATTAATGTCTAAGAATTTTTTCAAACACTACACTTCCTTTTAAAAATATAAATGTATTGCAATAGTCATTTGATATATATATATATATATATAGTTCATACATGTTTAATAGTTATTTTACTAATTTTATAAGCTATTTAATGTTATAATTAAAATATTACTCTCTATTATGTATATAAGGATTACTTATATAAGGATAGGTTATATGATTTTTTGTGAATTTTATTTATGAGCTTTTTACAGTAAATACCTCTAATTTTTTAAAACTGCTCTATTGTAATTTTAAAAATAAAATTAAGATTAATATTACTATTTAATTTGTTAAACTTGAGGTACATACTATTGAAAATGTATTACATATCCAAGAAAAATATTAAGAATTACATTTATTAGCATAAATACAGCTAAAACTCAGCATCTTGAATTTAATATTTGTAAATAAATACAAAAGAAATATTGGTCTTTTTGTTAATGAAAATTGTAGTAAGAACATTAATTGTTTTTTTCTTTATAAATATATAAAGTTATGATATTTTACGAAATAATATTTTTTATGCATTTGATATATATATATACATAAGGATTTTGTACTAGGATTATGATCAAAGGAAGGATATTATAAAATTTCGTTAGTACAATTTTAAATTCAAGGAGATATGTTAGTAGAATATTATTAATTTGTTTATTACAGAGTTTTACTAATGAAAGAAAGATTAAATACATATATTACATTCTTGTTACAATGGCTTAATTGTACTACGTACGAATCACTTAACAATTTAGTATAAAATAATTCAATAATCAAAAAATATGTATTTTTATTCTTGATTGAATTAAACTAATACATATTTAGCTTAAGAACATTTTGATGCTATTAAATTTTATAAAATAATTTATGTATATCGTCACTTTTCTTTTCTTTAATCAAATTTCATCTAAATACACATAAATATATATATATATATATAAATAAAATAAAAAAAATTATGTTTGTAAAATTAAAAATCTTTAATTTAATAATTGTAATATGAAAATATATATAATTAAAATTTATACCGTAATAATAAAACATGAATCTATAATTAGTCTTAAAATATATATTTTATCATATATTATTCATTATATTTATTATTTTAAAATATGTTATAAAACAAACATTAATACATATTTTCGCCTAGTAACCGAGGGCGGTAATATTAATTACACAAAGCAATATGTCATATATTGTTATATTCATCTATTATTACTATTATTATAATAATTAATACATTTCATGAAATAATAAAAAAATTTCAAAAACATAACTTATATAAAATAAAAATTATTAATTTGTAACATTTATGAAATAGTAATTATTGTATTACTATAAGGATGAATTAATTATCTATGTTATATATTATCTATAATCTATATAAACTCTCTATATATAAATATTTAGAAATCGTTTTTTATTTTAAAAGGTTTTAATAATAAAATTATTTAATTACTACACTATATTACATAATTATTTTATTTTTTATTTCTGAATATTTTTCAATGAACTAAAATTATTTTATTAATGAATAAATCATTTACATTAAAATAAGATTAGGTAAATAATTTATGATATATTCTAAAAACTTTTTTTGTCGTTGTAATAAAATGAATTACACTTAATATATTTTATTAGGTATTTACAAAGGACTAATAAATTTAATTTATAAAAAGTAATAATGCATTTTATTATTAAAAATATATTATATTAGTATTGTTATTCTTTACTTATTTTTTATATTAGAATATTAAAGGCCTTTATTATGGAACAAACAATTAAGTTATTCTTATTTATTAAAATATATGCTTTCATAGGTTTAGCTTGGATATGTGGTCTTAGAAATAACGTAATAAAAAAATAATATATAAGGAAATATTTATTTTAAATATTCTTACTATATTATTTTTATTAATACTGTTCTATAACATAAATTATTTATTATTTAAATTAAAAATACATTAATTTTTTAGGGAAAGTTTAACAAATATTTCTATGACAACTACAATAATGATAGAAAATTAGGTATAAGAAAATATCGATTATTAGCAAAATATAAACTAGATAAGGATTCAAATATGGCGCATTTAAAAGGGGATTCAATAATTAATGAAAGGTGCAAAAAAAATTATGTATCTAGTAGTGAAAAATGGGCGAACGAAAAGAACAAAAAATTTAATAGAAATTTATTAAATAAGGCGCAATATTATACAGAAGTTGTGGATTATGATACTGGAATGTTCGATGGAAAACATTTCCATTTCGAAAAAAAATGGATAAAAAAGAAAAATTATAATAATTTAGTTGAACGAAATAGAAGAATTTGTGACATAGCTTTAAAAAAAATAAAATTTAGAAGTTACGGTTTCGGAGT
Organism: Plasmodium brasilianum; assembly: GCF_023973825.1. Classification (NCBI taxonomy): domain Eukaryota; phylum Apicomplexa; class Aconoidasida; order Haemosporida; family Plasmodiidae; genus Plasmodium; species Plasmodium brasilianum. The sequence goes on from NW_027122931.1 coordinate 8,857, forward strand.
TACTCAATTTTTTATTTTTTTGTTGTTTGGAGTAGGATTAGCAGTATTGCCAACTTTTGAGTTTTGGAGTAGTGTGGGGGAGAAGATTAAAGATAATCCATTATTAGGTACTTTGTATAATGCTTTAGATAAGTTGAAGAATTATGAACAATTTTATATTTATTTAGCATTACTTAGCGTAATTATGATTACATTATCTGTTATGCTTATTATTGGAATATACAAGATCTTAAGAAATAATGAAAAATATAATAAAATTAAATTAATGACGGAGTAAAAGGTATAATTAGAAATATATATTTTTCTGTAAAGAATTCCTCAATGTGACGAAATAATTTTAATAATTTTTATTGTACTATAACCGAACTTGTACACGTGAACTTTTTAATATATGATAATTGAAATATATGTTTTACTTTTATTTGTTTATTTGAATGTCTTATTGTTTTGGAACTTGTATTTTAATTATATGTTGCATCATAGATAAATATTACGTTATAATATATATATTTGTATATTAAATTATATTTCTTTGGATATATAGTTTTATGCTTCAAAATGAATTATAATTGTACAATTCAAACAATTTTGTGGATGTATTATGATATATATTTGTAATAAACTTTTGTTCTTATTATTTCATATATTATTTTGGTCTAATTTTATTATTTATTCAGGTTTTTAAAAAAATTTATTAACTATTTTTAATTAAAAATAGATGTGTATTCGCTTATATTCTACATAAGGAAATGAGTGTTTATTGGTACACTGGAAAAAAAAAAAAAAAATATATATATATATTAATAGAAAAAGACTTAATATTTATTATACAAAATTCAGTTTTTGAGAAATATTCAGCAAAACATATTTATTTTAAAAATCATTCAAAGTGCCAGTTTTTTTAGCATTTTGTATAACTCACGCTATAAATGTATATCAACACAGTCATTTAATAATAAATTATTTATAAATGCTTAATAACTTGAGGATCTTAAATATTTAAATTAAATCAAGACATAAAACAATTTATAATTTTATTATTGTTATTAATATTGCAATTAATTCAGTTTTGTTAAAATAGCTTAAATATATATTATACTGAAAATTAATATATAAACGAGCTATCTCTTTAATTTATCTTTTTGTATCATTAATATATTAAATTAATGAATTAATTGTATTCAGATATTTGTAGATCATTTTATGAAATACTTTTCTTTTTTTTTTTAATATTATTTATTTATCCGTCGTATAACATCTCATTGATATAATTAAAATTTTTTTTATTTAATTAATACAAATTTTGAATTAACTACAATTACCATTTATTATTTCTTAGAAACAATTTTATAACTAATGAATAAATATATTACCAATAAAAAAAAATTATAGGTATTTTGTTCTCGTATAAGACAGAATTTTTATTTTTAGCAAAAAAGGTATGTTGAAAATGCCTCTTCTACAATTACATTGGTTAAGTAATTATATAACTACAATATATAACTTTTTGATTATAAGGATAAATTAAGAATTACCTTAACTCATTAATAATATGCATTTTAATCATATCAATAATTATATTTTTTGTTTTTATCTTAATTCAATAAACCCTTTATTATGCATAATTATTGATGGTAATTAAAAAAAGAAATTGTCCTTGTAATTGTATACTATAAATTATAATAGTTCATGCTGCTCATTTTTAGTAATTATTTTCATTTTATTAAAAGCTCTAGTAATCTTTAATTTTATATTTTCATTCTTTTATTTTAGTATTTTTTATTATTTACATATGATTCTTTGAAAATTTTTTATAAGTTTACTAATTATTTATAAAGATACATAATAATCATTATTTTTCTCCTTTTAAATGTACGTATGTATAAAATATCACCTATCATATACTTTCTCATGAAATAATTATTAATATAATATTATTTATGGTTTGTCTGATATATTTTTTCATGTATTAATATTTCTTTTTCATTTACAATGTAGATAATTATACTTATATAAAGATTGACATATGTTATATGAAAGTGCATAAAATATGATTAATACATTTCTATTTAAAAAATATAAATTAAACTTTTATTGTAAATTAATTAATTTATATTAACACATTGTTTCAGAACAAATGCTAATTTACTTTTTTAGTACATATGTTATTCCCTAAGGTATGGTTACATTATAAAAATAAAAATGTATATTATTTATTCTATATTAGTATCTTTTATTTAAATATAAAATGTTAAAGAATAAAAAAATGTATATTTTTACATACTATTAAGTATAAAAATAAAATTCTCCAGTGCTTTTAACATAATATAAGAGCTTTTGTATAATTTTGCTCCTTATAGAATACTTTATATAAAAAACCTCTTCTAAATAAAAATCTAACCAGAAATTATTAAGTTCATTATTTACTCTTATAATTAATAAAGAATTTTAAAAAAAGATAAAAATATCATAATTTATTAATAATAAGTGCATAATGTTCTTTTGAAAAAGCTTGAAAATATCCAAACGTTTATCATGTTGTTGATATTAGAGAAGTAGCTGAAATCGAGATATGGCCATATATAAATATAAAAATATATATAGGAAAAAAAAACGCACAAATAACGTAATATGGATGTACATATGAAAGTACTAGATAAATACAAAAATGATAAATTAGTGATGAGCAAGAGACATTTCTTCGAAATATATGTAGTATTCCTTGCAAAATGTAAGAAAAAAACAACTATGAATATTTTAGTGAGTTTAATTTGAATTTAAAAAATTAGTTATGGAATATTAATATATTGTTCAAATATTAAACGAACTATGGAAAAAAATGATCATGAAAAAATAAGGGAAATTACATACTTTAAAGAATACACAGAAAGATTAAATAAGAAAACATATAGATATAAATGTGCGTAAAAGAACGTTAATATCTGTAAATACAACTCCTTTACATTTTATAAAAGTAATGTAAAAATATACATGAAAAAAATGGATAATTCAGGAAGTACTCATGATGGAATAATATCCTAAATGAATGATTTAACTAATTGATTAAGATATATAAGAGACAAATACATATAAGTGGTAACGGAGTTCAATAAAGTATGTTAACGACAATTATAGGAAGTTTCGAAGATAAATGAGTTTTTAAAGAATTACATAATTGTAAAATAAAAATACCAACGGAAATATTTGTAATGATATATATAATAATATTAAAAGAATGCATTAATAAAGCATATACGTTGAACAAATAAAATTTTTTTATATTTACCCATCAAACATATGAAGAGAATAGAATATATTGATAAAAATTAAAATCTTTCAGATGCTTTGGAAGACATAAAGGAATTATTCTAAACATAATGAACAGAAATAATTTTATATATATATAATTGAAGAACCCTTTGTCAAGGTGAATATATTTTTGAAGTGTGATAATTGTAATGAAGAGTTAATTTAGTTTAAAAAAGTGAATTTATATAAATTAAAAGGAAAGTTACTATTGAAAAAACTATAAGGTAATCGAGAAAAGTATAGTAAGGTGTATGTATAAGAAAATATTCGAACGGAAAGAACATAAGGAAATTATAGTATAAATTGTCTATATATGGTTCCTGATGAAGACAAAATAAAAAAAAAAAAAATTACGACTAACATATGTAAAAACGTATGCCTAAGAACTGAATTATTTGGGGGAAAGGTACTTTTAATTATGTTTTGAAAAAATAATAATAATAATATTATATATATTTAAAAATTACTTTATTTTTTGAAGTTTATTATATTGTTCATCAGATTACATTAATATTTCTTTTATATATATATATATTTTATAAAAAATAAAATAATAAATTAAGAATATAGCTTTAAAATATTTTGTTTACGCTAAATAGTATAAACTATATATTATTTAAAACAAGAAATTTAAAAAATTATTAAAAAAATAAAAAATTATAATTTATATACCATTAAGATATAAATAGTTTTTTACATTTTGTTGTATTTTATAGATTCAATATTTTAAATATATTACGGACTATTTAAGAACGATATTTTTATAATTAATATATCATATAATGCTATGCAAAATTTTTGATTTTTATATTTATCCTTATTATAACTTTATTAATAAAATGACACAATAATAATAGTCTTTTCTGATATATAATATTTATAGAATAATAATAATAACAAAACATTGTAAAAATTAGTCATCATTTCAATGTAGAGAATGGCGTATTACGTATATTATATACGTTATATATTCTACATATTCTATATTATTTACACGTCATATTCTACATCATCTCAATATTTAGAAATATAAAGAACTTTTATATGTTTTTTTATTTTTAAAAGATCTAATAGAAAGAACTATTTAATTATTCTATTAAATAATTTAATAATATATTCTGAATTATTATGAATACATTAAAATACTTTTGTTTTAAACAAAATTATCTTTTAAAAAATAAAATTAAGATAGAAATTGTATAATATATATTTAAAGCTATTTTTATTTTTTGGTATTGTCAAAAAAAAAAAAAAAATTATATTTATATATGTTGTGTTATGTATTTAGAAATAAATGAAAAATAATAAAAAAATAAATAAAAAATTCTCCATTGTCATTAAATTAATATTATAATAATGTCAATTTATTCTTTTATGGATATATTAAAATATAAATAATTAGACTTAAAAAAACAATAATGAATTTAATTCTATTTATTATAATTGTCGCGTTTTTCCTTTTAACTTTTATTTGCCAATTTTATGATGATTTCGTAAGAAAATATTTTAAAAATAAATTTGTGTCATTCATGAATTTTGTATGCTTTTTTTTGTTAATACTTTTTGTTAGAATGAAATTAAATTTTCTTTTAAATTACGAATATGTGCTTTAATTTTTTAGAATACGTTTAACAAATATTTGGAAGAAATGCACAATTTTGGTATAAAAATGGATGGAAGAAATTATCGATTATTGGAAAAGAATTCGCAGAATAAACTTTCAAGAAGTGTTAGATTAATGCAACAGTTACCAAATAATGGAATACGAGAGAAAAATGATACATCTTATTACGAAATGGGCGTCGCAAGACAAATGAATCTATCAAATAGAGCTTTATCAAAAGATGAAGAAGATAATAAACAGTCTATGAAAAATAAAACTTGTATATTTGAAACAAAAAAATATTCCCATTTAGAAAAAAAAATATTCAAAGAGCTGGATTATATTGATTTTCTTAAAAGGAACAGGACAATTAGTGATAAGGTTTACAAAAAAATAATACTTAAAAAATACGGATTACGACATGCTTTACCTCTATTAATATTCGTATTGTTATTAATATCACTTATATTGGATTATTCTTGTTCTTACGGAATTAAAAGATGGTTGTTTAAGGCATTGAAACTCTTATCACCTGATTGGTTCAAGAACTTACATAAATTTCTGAGAACTTCTTATTTAGGTAATTTCTTAAAGTCTATGGGAAAAGCAGTAACAAAAACGGTAACTACTAATGGTGGTAAAAGTAAGACTGTGAAGATCATAACTGAATCTTATGTAAGCAGTTTTATGATTTATCTAATTTATGTCTTACCTTTCATTATATTAGGTTCCACACTTGTATTAGCGATTATATACTACCATAAAAAAGTTAAAAAATTTGAAAAAATTAAGTTCAGGAAAAGATAAGTAAATAAGATTATATATTTATTTTTATAAGGAAATAATTTATATGAAGTAATATCCGCAATATCGTTATTTATATATTTATTAAAAATAACTATAATTAACTAAATTTTGCAATTACTCCTACATATACACGCCATATTTTACACACAAAAATAAAATACATTCATATCTTTTTAGTGAATTTTAACGTTTTAATGTATTTGAATTCTTATCATAATGTATTTTTTATGTTAAATATATATGTCATAATAAATATATTTTTTTCCTATTTAGATTCATTTTTATAAAAACCCTATACTTGTACATAAAAATTAATATATAATAGAAAATTTCAAATGATTTTATAGAATTTTTTTGATATTTTTTATTCTAACTAAAAAGTGATTTCTATAGTATATCTTGTTCTAGTACAAAATTATTATTTTTTCAGGTTATTAAGAAAATATATTATTAGTTTTAAATTATCAATAAATGTATGCTCTTTGCTATATAATGAAAGAAAGTTAATATATTTTGTTTTGTTGATATGTATACATATTTTGTTTTATAGTAATAAAATTTTATATATGTCTGTATGAATCTATGTTATCATTATTGGTAATCAAAAAATATATATGTTTATTATTAAAATATAATAATATATATTTAATTTTTTTTTTGAACATATTTTCTATTTTTCATGCATATAACGATAGGAAGAAGGAGCTACTATAATTTTAAAAATATATATAATTATGAATATATTTTTTTATTCAAAATTAATAATGCATTTATATTTATAACGCTAATATCTAAATAAAATGAAATTTAAAAAACTATTTATTATGTATTTGTAAATAATGCATAGGTATATAACTTTTTTTTTTTTGGTCACATAAGTTTTATTTTGTTGAATTTATGAGCCCTATATTTTTTGTACAACGCTAAATTATATAAGTGTAAGGTATATTATTTCATAAATGAATGTTTTATTAATAATTTTCGTGACTGAATTTTACATAATAAATATTTTTTAATGGAATCATATGAAAATTACAATATAATTTTAATACGCATTTTAGATATCACATTTACTTGCTCTTAAAAAGTATTTTTTAATTATTAAAATAATACATGCATGTTTTTTTCTTTGTAAAAATATAATAAAGTGATAGATAATAGTAGTGTTATATATGCGAATTAGTGTGTATAGTGAAAGGGAAGAAATTTATAATAAAAATATTAATATAAAATATTTATATGTATTTTATTTATATAATATGAATTATATCTGTATATTATTATAATTTTTTCTTCTGTTATTGCAATATATCTATATAAAATAATTATATTACGATATTATTTTTTTTTTTTTTAAATAATACGATATTTTGTTTTAGTAATATTTATAAGACATAAAATGGGAAGTTCTAAAAAAATCGAAAAATTTGAAGTTGCATTATTTAAAACTGTTACATATTTAAGTGTATAAGAATAATAATATAAATAAATATTAATTTGTAATACATTATATATTAGTATATATATTATTATATTTATATTCGCATATATGTATCTGTACGTGTTTTCAATATTAAAAATGTAAACTTATTTAACCATTTTTATTTTTTATTAAGCATTAAAAAAATTTATTATATTATATTTTTGTAAAAAAGAATTTACTAAAATTTATCATCTTTTATTTTTTAATAATATATTAATAGTTAATAATAATAATAATTAAAAACTATTTAAAAATATACAGATTATATGGGAAAAATTGGAAAATGATATTAAATAAAAGAAAGAATATGCCTAATACATAAAAATGAGGTATATATTACAAAAATATTCTTTAATATAAGATATAAAAACTATTTTTATTTGAATTGCAAAATTAAAAAAAAAATTATAATAATAAGAAATTATCTTACAATTAGAAGAAGATATTTGTAAATTATTTATTTTTATTCCCTCAAATTATTAGTTTTTCATTTATATGTACTTTTATACCGTACATGAATTTTATATAACGAAATATTCTGTTTTAATGTAATTCCAAGAAGGAATATTAGTAGAGTATTTTGAACAGGTTTCTCTTTGCCATTGATAATTAAGTATAATTTTTTATGAACAAAAAAAAATAGAAAAAGACTTTTTTTTAATCTTTTGCTTATTAGGTTTTTAATTTTCCCTGTAGCTATTATTCTTCTAATTGTATGTATATTTATTTTTTATATAAGTTTGAATTATATTCTAATATATACAAACATATATGATTAAAAAATATAAATTACATATCTATATATCCATACAAGGTTCTTAACAACTTAAATTGACTCTTTCGTTTCATTTTTATATTTCTCCTTTTTACCCCGCTTTTTTCTTTTTTTTTTTTGCATTTAGTTTTCGAAAAATTAAAATAAAATAATAACATATTATTAAATATTAATGGAATTATTTCTTGTGTATACTTTTCTAAATTAAGGTAAAGCATAAATTGCATTTTGCAGTTGTGAAGAGACACTGAAATGCGAGTATTACCCTGACCTGTTGTAATAATTGGAATGATAAATGTAACTATAATTGTAAATTTTACTTTATTTTCTGCGTTTTGTATACTATTTTTTACCATAGGCTTAGATATTAATGGAGTATGCATGAAAAAATTTTAATAATTGTAAAAAGTGAGAAATGCATACATTAGCAATATGTATGGGTATGAATTATCTATATGATAATCCTAAGCATTTATATTTATTTTTTTAGGATACAAGAATCTCTATCAAGACAACTTATTCACGTAGAAAGAATGTTACTCCGATGGTGTAGAAAATGGAGAGTAAGCAAATTCCTATCTTACGAAACGATGCGTAACTCGTAGAAAATGAAAATAAGAAATATATAAAAATGTAAAATAAAATGAAATGTTATTTATAATGATACAAAATATATGTATAATTGTAAACTTTTGAAATTAATTTTTTCCCCCCTTTTTTTTCTATATTAAGAAAACAATTACAAAAATGCTTTTGCAAAAACGAAGATATATTTGCATTTGCAAGTCTTATGCAAAAGAGACTGAAAAAAAGGGAAATGTAACTGTTTTCAAATTTTTTTTTATTTATTCCTGCTTGCCTTAATTGGTATATAAAACATAAAATCCACGAAATAAGGAAGTAATTGTATATTCTCGAGACATCGACGTATTAGAGCTGAAAAAAATTGTTTTAAAAGAATTTATAATAATCAATCATGCTACTGTATCGTGTACATATACGTGTGCGTATAAATATGAGCATATGTACAGGTATGTATGTACTTATGTGTAGGTGCAAGTGTATGTGCACGTATGTATACTTACATAGTGTACTATATCCATTTACATATTTTAATATATGTACTTTCTTATATTTCAAAATACCTATCGTTACTTTTAAACTTGTAAAAACATGTTAAATTATTTGACTATATTATTAAAAGAGGCGATGTTAGCTTGTTGTCTAATATAAACAGAGGGCACATAAAAATAATAACAAATAAAACATATATGATATATCTTTGACAGATTAATTTATCCATTTAATCTCATAAAATCATTACAAAAATTTCTTATTACGGTTGAGCTTAATACATATATATGTAAATTTCTTTTTATGTTGTTTTACTTATTTTATGTGACACGGAAAAGGAAATTCATGGGAAAAATACTTTTATAAAGACACTAATGCTAATATAATCCGTTTAAAAAAAGATAAATAAAATAAGGTATTTATCATAGGAATACAATTTTATGTGAATAACTGAAACAATTTAAGTATACAATTGAGTTCATATCTATGAAGTTAATAGGATAGTATTACCCACGATTATATATTTATTCATGTATAGGACAAGCGCGAATATATATATCATTTTTTATACTATTTTTATTGGTATATTTTTTATTATTTATGCTCAAAAGTCATAAAGGTTAAAACATGTGTACATATATATATATGCATACAAACTTTTGCCTATTGGAAATTTATTTACATGTCATTACTGATATTACTAACTTATGTTCATCCGTTATAGATACGAACAATTTAGAATAACGTCAAGTGCATAAGAGAGTATGAAAAGGATGATAAAATTCAGATAAATGACAATAGAAAGTAAGAGCAATGCATGAAGTTCGTTGAAACATGTACTTCTCTTACGGATGTTAATAAGGAAAAAGGAAAAATAGATATATATTATATGCCACCTGAACAGTAAACTTTTAAAATTAATTATTTAGAAAGGAAATTCATTTAACTGTAGTCCAATTTACATTACGTCAAAATTGTTAACGTACTTTTGGTTAGCTCTATTAACGATATTTATATGGGAATTAATGAATGCATTCATCGTAAGCATAGAGGAAGCAAAAAAAAAAAAAAAGAATACAAAAAATACAAAATTATTAGAAGTAAAGATAAAAGCGAATACACGAAATTAAATAGTTCTTCATGGTATGACAGGAAAAATTTAGCATAAGTAAATAAGTGTAAGTATACATGAACTTTAATTATATGTTTATTCATATGTTCACAATTTGCACCATTGTTAAGATAGTATCAAAAGAAATATACACATGTAATAATAAATAATATGCACAAGGAAATTACATGTGCAAGTTTACTTTTAATGAATGAATTTATTTGGAACATCGAAAAAGAAAAAAATTATAATTAGAATTTTTGTTTTTTTTTAAATTCACTTAGATATACATATGTTATCTTATCTGTAGTAAGAAAGTGTTAAATATGTTTTGAAGAAAAAAAATTAATTAGAAAAAATAAATATCTGTAAAGTTCTAGGGTAGAATGAAATACATATATATAAAACTCGTAATGATCCTAGTTTTAGGGAATATATTAACATATATAAGTTTGTGTGGACATATTCCAATAGACTTCATGGTTACAATAGTTTTGTAAAAAGATTTAGTAGTTGTATAATAAGGATGACTGTAAAAATATAATTTAATGAAACAATAGAAAAACAATAATTTCGCTGAACCTATGTATAGAGCAAATTAATTAATTTTTAAAAAAATATTAAAATAAAAAAAGGCATATACCCTATTATTATATCATTAAGAACATGCTAAATTAGAACAAACCTAATCTATGAAAACAAAAGTTATATATATGGGAAATGATTATTACAAATGATATTATATCTACAATATTCTAAAAAAATATTAATACATTAATGTAAATATCAATGAATTAATAGATATAACTATAAGAATTAAATGTATATATTTAATAACACTAATCACCTGTGTTATATGACTTCACTTATAACATGACTAAATATTTCAAGAAAAATAAAAATTGTTTATAGTTAATACTGTCATTTTACTGAATATGTATGATTAACTGTTTTAAATTTACATTGGTTTTTTTTATGAGTACAATATGGATAAAATAATGTAGGAAAAATATAATGCTATAAAAATTACTAATTCCATTAATTACATGGAATATTAGAAAATAGAAAATATATAGACGTTTATATGTTTATATAATATTTATTTTTACACGTTATATATATTTTTATTATTTATTAAAAAGCACTATAGTATTATTTTATATGATCACAAAATTGTAAATTTTGACGATGTAATGGATACCCATATGAAAGTATTGTTCGAAGGAATTGAAAAAAAAAAATTTTAATTATATATATACCAATATATATATACTCTATGATTATGAAAACACTAAATAAAAAAATAATTTTTTTATTTTTGTGAAATACTGTAATATGATAAAAATTATATGGCATATGATAAATTTCAAGATTTTACATATTTCTTTTCAATTACATAAAAGCTATAGTTTAATATATGATTTGTGGTAATATTTATTTATAAATTAATAAAAAATACATTCACTATTAATTCCTGCATAATGCTATTAAAAAGGAAAATAATGAATTATGAATTTTCCTTTATTGTATTATATGTTATTTTTTATATATTTTTTTAGCATTTTTTATCTATATAATTTTATATTCTAAATTATTTTAAAGTACTTTTTTATGGTAATTTTTTTTATTTAAATTATAACATTTACTAAATATATTTTTTTGTGTGCAATTACTTTTTTATTCTTTCTTTCAAAATTATCATTTCTATAAATATTATAAATTTATTTTTTTTTTCAAAAAAAAATGAAAAAAGAAAATATAAATTTAGTATTTGTTAAATTTAATATATTTTATTTTAGCTATTATAAAAAAATATATTTTTTTTAATTAAATATAAATTTTAGTATTCCGTATAAACAATATGATACGAGTATATAAAAAAGTTAGATTAGACAGTACATTTTAAAAAATTAATATTGTGTATGCAAACTAAATCCTATAATATCATTTCGAAATTTTTCTTGTATAAATATTTTATATGTCCAAGGTATATCGCACATGTTAAATTATAATTTATGCTGTAAGAAAAAACTTGTCTTATTTCTTTATTTTTTTTTTCCTAGAATACTATTATACATTATAAAATATTCTTGTATTTTTCAATTATAAAATAATTTATAAAGTGCATTACTTGTACAAATAACAGATATTATTAGTAGGAACCTTAGACAAAAAGTAATAACTATAATCTTAATATATGCTAATGCACCACTTCTTTTAGCATATATTTTATTTATCCTAATTGTAAAAAAAATTACTAACGTATGCTCAAAACTATTTTATTTCATTTTTTTTTTGAAAAGTATTGATAACAAAAATTTAGAATTGTTCTTTTAAACTATTATGATATATATATTTTTTTTGAGAATTTACTGATAAAATTAGTTCTACTAGAAATTATTATATATAATGTTGCTTTTTTTATAACGAGCTTTATTGGAAATATTTAAAATAATATTTATAATATTATCTTTTCTTTTTTATCCTTTATGTATGCATTTTATTGGTGAATTTACTACAATTTTAACTAAATAAAATATCAAAGCATTTAACTATACCCTTTTATCAATACCTTGTATATATACATCAAGATTTGTACCTACATATGTACGTTTTAAAATTAATTATTACCATAGTGAAGGGAAAAAACTTATATTTTATTTAAAACATATACATTTATTCTTTTTATTTGGATAAATTCTTATTTTAATAATGCTATATGAATATAACATAGGAAAAGGTTTTCTATATATTTTTATCTTCTTCATGTTGTATATACAAATATATACTTATAAGAAATTTTCCCTTATGTGGGAGTAAATTTTTGGCATTATAAATAATAAAAATATAATTTTTTCCTTGTAGTGTACCTCTGATAAATCTTCAGATAATTAGAGCGGTACAGATGAAACGTTAGACTCAACAAATTATATATTATTATTAGAAAATAGGGGGGAATTTATAATATGGGAATAATAATATATTATTTGGAAATTGTTATTATGATTATGACAATGAGTATGACAATGCTGAATCATATTATCATGGAAAAGGTTGGTTAAAATTATTGTTAATTCTGGATTTGCATACAATAAATTAGAAAAAATATTGATGTATGTTATATATAATTCATTGGAAGAGATACATATATATTTTTTGAAAAAATATTATATATAGGATATAATCCTATACATATACTCAGGAACGTAGAAATCATATAGAGTAGAAAGGTTGCAAACATTTAGCATGTATGAATTCTCTTTAACAATTACTCGATAAGGGTTTTTTTATAGTTTTTATTACTTTTTTTATTTCTTATTCCATTATGTAATTACCTATATATACTAGATTAAGAACTACGAACGCGATTACTTAATTCGGAGAAGAAATATATAACTGTATTATTGTAAGTTACTTTGTCATATTTTTTACTGCTTATATATGTATCAGTAATTTTTTTAGAATAATCCTTATAAGCAGAAAGAAATGAAATTAAAGGATACTTATAATTAGTATACCGTTATAAGAAATATTTTTTTTAATGATCTATGAAAATTTTTCTTTAATATTAATAAAATTGTGCTTAAAAAATATTAACTGCATATATACAATTTGTTTTTATGTAACACAGATAATATACAAATATATTTTGATACAGAAAAGTAAAAAATTCTGCATTAAATATTTATAGTAGTGCCTATCTTCTATATTTGTTTTAGTATTATAATTTGTTTTGGGGGTTAATTTAATTTTGTGCCATAACATATATATGTTATATATTTTTCGGATATATAAAAATGTGAAATTGTTATTTCTGTGTACTTAACGTAAACATATGTATTTTATATACAATAATTATATGTACTAAATGCTTCATGTATATTTTTATTATAATTAATGCATGTCGTTAATTTAATATCCAATTTCACATTTTATATGGATTCTCTTATCTATTTCAGTAATATATATTTTTAAAAATTATATATTTTTTGTTTATGATTTTGAACAATCATTTCAATGATTAATTTTAATAATTCATTATACATTATTCTTAATTTTAATATATTACGTGGTTCTTCGTTAACTAAAACCAAAACTATGCATTTTTTTGTGGTTATATGTATTTCTTGTTTAAAGGTAAATCTAAGAGTTAATCTTTATAAAAAATGTATTGTGAGAAATATATGTTTAATAACTTATTTTTTTTAAGAACACTTCAATAAATTTCTATATTTTTTTCATAGATCAATTATGAAATTATGAATAATTATGAATACTGTTTTTCTTTAATAATTTAATTATTAATAGAACTTTATCAATTTTTAGATTAATAAAACTTTATATTTAAATGAAGGAATTAAAGAACATTTCTTATTTTGCTTTTTACTTTAGATAATTGTAATAGTTAAAAAATTTTTATAATAATTACTTATATATCTATGTAAAACTATATTTATAAAAAATTATATTCTTTATTACTCCTAGTAGAATTATACAATTATATTTTCATTCCAAGATTATTATTACGTTTGTAGATCATTTATTCTATCTTTTATTTGATTATGTATTATTTTTTTATATTATTTCTTCTAAATATATAATAAGTTAAAAGAAAAAAAAAAAATAAGTCTATAAACTTATAAACGTTTCATTTAGAAATAATGGCATATATTACACATGGTTATACAGTATAACCCTTGAAAATTATTTTACAAAAATAAAAGATGAGTCATTATTTATCTTTTAAATATATATCTTTTTTGTACATTAGACTGTTTATTATAAACTTGATGTTTTGTATATGTTATAGAAAATAAAAGAACGAATATGTTTATGTAATATCTGATTTCAATAAATCAATTAATATAAAACAAAAAATTATGAAAAACCTTTTTTTATTTATTACTTCTCCTATTATACTGTTACAAATATTAGTTGTTTTTTCGGAATAATCAGTGTTTTTATTTGTATAATGTTTATAAAATCGGGATAATTAATAGGAAAACATAGTTAAAATCAGTAATACATCGCTTAATGTATAAAAGGCCGCATTATCTATATTCTCTACATTCTATATTCTACATATAATTAATATCTCGCATATTAAGTAATCGTATATATTTTGTTTTATTTTGAAATGTATTAATATAAAATATTTTTTATTGATTTATTATAATAAATGAATAATTTATATATTTTAAATATATAATAATGATTTCAATTTACATTATTTCAAGAGAAGTTATTTTTTTTATAAATTACATTAAAGTAAAAATTTTATAGTTTAATTCAGAAGTTATTGTGCTTTGTTTCTATTGTTAAAAACAAATTGTTTTTATGAAATTTTTATTATGTTTTTACGAAGAAACAATAAAAAATATATTAAATAAAAAATAACAGTGTTTTTTGTCATTAAAAAATTATTTCATTATTATAAATTATATCCGTTCTCAATATATTACCTTATTAAAGATATATATAATGGAACAAAAAATTACGTCTATGTTATTTAAAAAAATTTCTACGTTTATCCTTTTAAGTTGGATATGTCATATTTATATATATACGGTGTGATAATATTATTTAAGTACATTTGTGATATTTATGTTTTTCGTAATTTATTTTAATTTGTACTTTTTTTAGTGTACATTGTTTATTTGTTTAAATCATAAATTCTTTTTTTGCTTATTCAGAGAACATATAACAAATTTTTGGACGAATGCAACAATCATCGCAGAAAATTATATACAAGAAATTGCCGTTTAATGGCAAAATACAATCAGGATAAAAACTCTAGCGTTGTATGTTTAAAAGAAGAGAAAACAAATAGTGCGAACTATGAAAAAGATATATGTAATAATGTAAAGTGTGCCTCAGTAAAAAAGAATCAGTCGAATGGATGCTTACAAAGGAACGCAAGAGGCCAGAAAATGTATATGAAAAATAAAGCTTGTGTATTTGAAACCAAAAAATATTCCCATTTAGAAAAAAAAATATTTAAGGAACTTGATTATGAAGATTTTCTTAAAAAGAATAGAACAATTAGTGATAGGATTTATAGAAAAATAATGCGTAAAAAATGCGGATTACGACTTGCTTTACCTTTATTATTGTTTTTGGTACTATCGATATCATTCATATTAGATAATTTTTGTAGATGTGGGCTTACATATGGTTTGTTTAATATAATAATTCTTATTTCACCTGGTTCATCTCCTGGTCCTAATATTCGTGAAACTCAGCTTTCTTCGGCCATAAATTCTTTTTATGATTTGTTGAATAAACCACCTTTAAAATGGTTCACAAAAGTTTTAAGACGAGGAAAAGATGGTAAATTGGAAAACTATTGTGTAAAGGGTTTTTTAGGATTTCTAATATATTTTGTACCATTATTCATATTAGGCACCATACTTATATCAGCAGTTTTTTATTATCACAAAAAAGTTAAAAAATATGAAAACATTAAGTTCAGGAAAAAATAAAATGTATAATAAGATATATTGTTCTTTTTGTAATGAAATATTCGATATCATCAAATATCTGAAATACCCAGTGAGGAATTAGAAGTATTTATACTGATAACTGATTAAATTTAAAAAATGTAAGTACATGTAACTGCTTGTATTGATGAACACAAGAAAAAAGATATGTTCTCATTTTTTTGTTAATTCGAATGTTTCAGTATTTTTCAATTTATATTATAAGGTATCATTTAAGCTTAAATGAATATTTTGGACTAATGGATATATTTGTATATTTCCATATATTCCTATAAAAAGTATGTGATTATAAGTTATAATAAATATAGAGTAGTTCAATTTATATAATTTTATTGATATCTTGTGCTAATTTATATTTTACCAATAAACAATACTTCTTTATTTATTTTTATTTCATTTTATTCTAAAATATATATTTGCTGACTTATTTTGAAAAACGTTTGATAATATTTAAATTAAAAAAACATGTGTTTTGTTTTGTTTTCATTGACATGAAACAAATATATTACCTTATATTGATGTAAATGCATATATTACATAAAAGAAAATTTAATATTTATTACATAATATTAGTTTTATGAGAAATATGTTATGGAATAATTCCATTGTAAATATCGTTTTAAAGGACATTTATTTTATATTTGAATGATAAAATAATATATAAATATATAATAAAATATTTTTAATAAATTTAGGATATTAATAATAGTTCATTAACTTAATAGTTCTAAATATTCACTATTAAATGTAAATTTATCTTGATTTATTATTTTATTATTATGGTAAATTCTAGTGTCAACTCTACTTACCAAATATAAATTAAATATATATTATATAGAAAATTTATAAATAAATATGTCACATATTTTTTTAAATTATTAAATTAATGAAATAATACTAATCAGATATTAATTAATAATATAGATATATAGTTGTTCCTTTTTTCAAAATAGTAAAATTTTAAATACATTCATATCTATATATACAATAAGTTATTATTAGAGGAAATAAAAAATATATAATTTCCTTACATTAATATAATGATGCAATAATATTATTTATAAATATTTATCCATTTTTTTATGTTTATGAATATATTATGTATATATTATTATTATTTTAAAGATACGTAAAGATATATGTAAATTATATATACAATTCCTAATCAATTTATATTAACAACGCTTATTTTCTAATTAAAATAAAATTAAAAAAATGTATTATTTTTTTTAGAAAAAATTTATAAATATAATACTTTGTTTTGAATGGTGAGTTTTTAATTTGATTCATTAAAAAAAATATCTATATTTTTTTGTATAAGTTTCAATATAATAGGTATAATAATTTTGTATTGAAAATATTAAGGAATCATTAACTGTTCAAAAAGGAAAAAAGAAAAGGTACTAAAATGTCCATAGTATATGTAAAAACATGTTTATTACCTTTTAGGCAGTTATATTGAGTTGGGAGAAATGAACTGATATATATGCATATATTTGTGAATATGCTATCAACTAAAAATGCATCAATTAATATAAATAATAAAATTAATATGCTAAATTGAAAAAAATGTTATTGGACATACAGGTGAATGGAAATGCAATGAAAAATTCATACAAATATAAATATATAGGACTATATTTCAGTTGTGCTATAAATATTTAGTAAAATATAAAAATATATATTACAAAGAAATTAGCATATTTGTATATTACTACTTAACTGAGTAAAATCACAAATACTTTAGAAAAATATGGATTATTTTTAAATGAAAAGGATAAAAAAATATTTAGCAGTCAAAAATATTTCTAAAACAGAAAAAATATATTTATAATTTATAGTTTAGAAAGATTATAATACATATGGTGAGGTCCATATTCATAATTAATTTCACAATATAAATATTATTGTAGGTTTTTAAAATTTTTTGGATTAAATTTTATATGGAAACCTTATCTGTAATTTATAATGTTAAATGTTCAAATAATTGTGACAGCTACGTGTATATAAAAAGATGCCTTTATATATGTTAAGATAAATGTGTAAATTATCTAAAACTATAAGAATGCAATGATGTTAATTCTTGTAAAATTTTGACGTTTTCATAATTCTACATTGTAGAAATATTATTTCTTAAAGAAAAAAATAATATAAAAATATATTTTAGTTTATAACAATAACTTTTTGTGAATATAACAATTTGATAATTATCATTTTTATAGTTACGAATAAAAAACATAAATTCTTGAATATAATATGTTTTGTTGTTAATAATTTGTTTTAATAATATAATATTTGTTTATATATTTATGTATACATATTAAGATTTCCATTTAAATTTTGTTTCTGACATTATGTATATATAAAGGAATAAATAAAATATAACTTATTCATATATATATAACATTAGTAATATTATTAAATCATATATTTAAGTATATTTTATTGTTATTACCTCGTATTTGTTATATATATATTATATACTATATTTATTATTCTTATATGTATATTTATTTCACTTGAATTATACTTAAATTAATCTAATTGAATGTAACATTTGTACAACAATTTTATTTTAATATATTTTTTTTCTTTTTTCTTATTTACAATATTAATTTTCCTTATAAATGTATGTTACTCATTAAAAATGTAAATTAAAAGATTAAATAGTTCCATATAAACGTTTTTCATTTACAAATAATGGAATAGATTAAACTTAATTCAATATTGTAATTTTTAAATGTAACGGCAGAAATATGCAGAATCGGTTATCATTAGCTTTTATAACGCATATTTTTTAATAGATAAGGTAGTATCGTATAAAATAAGCATTTTAGTAAAACTGTAAACATTAAAACATCGCCCTTAAGAAGGAAGTAGTGCATGTATCATAGTTAGCATATCACAAAATATTGTTTGTATTATTAGTTATTGATGGAATATTATTATTATAACTAATTTTTTATTAAAAATAATTAGTTTCTCCAAAATACAATGTTTACAAGATTAGAATTACTAATAGGACAGTATCCTTAAAAATAGTAATTATTATAATAATATATAGAGGGATCTCTTATATATATATTCTATATATTATCTATAGTAGATAAAACCAATATATAAATATAATATGAAATGCCTTATTTATATTGTATATATTTTTAAATTGATTATTAAAAGAATTATTTAATTAGTTCTCTACATTAAAAAATTTATATATTGTAAATATTTATGGATCAATTCTAATTAATTTATTTTCAAAAAAGTTATTACTTTTAGAATAGCATTATGACAATATTTATACAATATGTTTTAAAAGTTATTTTAATTTGTATATATGATAAAATTAATTATAGTTATATACTGTTATGTATTTATGAAGGAATAATAAATATAAATTTTTAAATATATATTACATCTTTTATTAATAGATGCATACTGTATTGTTATTAATTTTTTTTTTTTTTTTTTGAATAAATTAAAATATTAAAATCTATATAATGGACAAAAAAATTAAGTTGCTACTTTTTATAAAAATTTATACATTTATACTTTTAACATGGATATACCATTTTGACAGTGAGCTGGTACGATTATATAATTTAAAGAAATTTATATTATTTATATTTCTAATGTTTTATTTTTATTAGTAATATTTCCTACGTGAATTATTGATCTTTAAAACAGAAAATATTTATATTTTATTTATTTTAGTGTACGTATAACAAATCTATCGATAAAAATTATAAACATTGTAAAAAATTTTATACAAAAAGTTATCGAACACTGGCAAAATGTAAACAGAATAATAATTCGAATAACGTATGCTTAAAAGAAATGCTTGAAAATAATGGAGTAAATAATCAAAGAGATATATCTAATAATGTAAAATGCAGAGAAGGAAAAAACAAATCATCGAACAGAAGTTTATTAAATAAGGCGCAATACTGTGTGGAAATTATAGATTATAATAATGGAATGTTTGATGGAAAACATTTCCATTTCGAAAAAAAATGGATAAAAAAAAGAGATTATGACGAATTTGTTGAGAAAAAAAGGAAAATTAGTGATATAGCCTTAAAAAAAATAAAACTTAGAAGTTACGGTTTTGGTGTTACTATAATTTTTATTTTTTTATTTTTGGGAATAGGATTAGCCGTACTACCAAAATTACCGTTTCTGCAAGTTATATGGAAGACGATAGAAAAAGCATCATATTTTCAATCTGTTAAAACGGCTATTGAGTTTGTGCAAAAATATGTAAACAATAATCTTTATATAATATTATATATGGTACTTATGGTTATATTATCAGTCGCAGTTATAATAGTGATTTATAAGATCTTAAGGAATAATGAGGAATATACAAAGATGTGGTTGATTAATGAGTAAAATGAATAATATATATTGTATATCTTTTTATAATAAGTCTTTAATATGAAAGAATATCTGTAATAGTTTTTGATATGTACTTACTAAGCATATAGATAATTGCTAAAATATTATAAGTACATATGTATATACCTGCTCTCTTTAATTCACAACAAAAAATATGTACTATCTTTATTTTTTGTGAATTTGAATGTTTTAATAATGTAGATTTTTATTTTAAATTATTATTATATCTTAATAAAAAATTACTGAGGAATATATATTTTTATATTAAAATACATATCTATGAATAATATATTGCTAGGCTTTACGTTCAATATATAGTAGTACTATTTACATAATTGTATAGAAATGTGATAATTTATAATTGTAATAAAATATTCAGGGTTATATATTATATGTTGTTATATAAATTTATTATCTTTGCAGGTTTTCAAGAAAATGTATTATTTAAAGTTAATAATAAATGTATCTTAATTGAATTTAATGAAAGAAAGTGAAAATATTTCGCTTTTTTGATATGTACATGTATAGTTTTTTTACTCAGAGAAAGACTTAATATTTTTTATATAAGTTACGTTTTACATGAAATATGTTGAAAATTATTTTAATTGTAATGTACATTTCATAAGAATATTATTTTTTATTAGATCGCATAAATTTTAATCGACAAATATATAATGATATTATATACTCTTAAATAATGGATTAATTATAATTGATTATTAAATTGGGGATATTAAATAATTATAATTAAGTAAAGCGTTATAACGATCTTTAATAATATTATTGTACCTAATTATAGTGAAAACCGAATGTGTTATTAATTAATTTAATATTTATGTTATTAAATATTTATATTTAAATAAACTATATATCTTATTTATTTTTTATATCATTAAAAGATTAAATTATTGGACAATATTTAAGGAGATACTAATAGGTTTTTTGTTGAAATACTATTTTTTTCTTTTGTTCTAAATATTATTTATTATTTTTTAAATAAAGCAAATCTATATTTTCATTTTATAATAGGCTTTGTGGCATTATTTTCATATTCCTATAATAATTAAATAATATATCCTGAATAATTTAATTAATGGGGTTAGACATATTTGTCTAATAAACAATAATAGAGCCTCAGTTTTTTTAATAATATACGTTAATTTTATAATTTTTTTATAAAATTTTTATTTTTTTTTAACGAGTTTTTTGATTACATTATTTTAGTATTTGTTCATAATGAGGGTTGTGTACGCTTATTATTATATAGTAAACAACATTATTTGCTAATACCAATTACAAGAATTATTTAAGTTCTATTAGGTGTATAAGAAGTTTTAGAATGTTCTAAATTATTATTATTTTTTATAAATATATGGAATTATATTTTTCCTAATATATATATAAATAAATTAGCTTATTTGTATAGCTATGCTTATATATTTTCTTTAGTTTACCTTTAAATGTGTTTGTTTAATATCTTACTGAATAATTAATTTCTTATAATGGAATATAAATAATTTTTTTAAATCATTACTAATATTTGCATAAATATTTTATAAGATATTTGTGCATGAACATTACGCACTTTATATTTCAATTATGCTATTAAGAATGTAAATGTATTATATTACGCATATTAGAAAAACCGGAAAATTAAAAAATTTTATACGTTAACGATATTGTTTATGTTTAATTCTTATATATAATATATTGTTACAATTTGTTTTATTTGCATATAGCTAATAATTACAATTTGGAAGCTTTATTATACTGATTAATTGTGGAAAAGTGTATTTAAATATCCAATGAGGAACTCAATATTATCCAATATATAACAAAATATGGTAGGAAATATATATTTTGATATAGGATTAGAATAAATATGTGAATATTATAAATTTATAAAAAGGTATTATATCCTTAAGTTGCAGTGTCATTTTATTATTTTATCTCTTCGACTGATAAAAAGAATATGATCATAATTTTACGTACACTTTTATTGAATTATTTAATAGAAATTTAATCGTAAATATTGTATTTCATTATTATCTACATAGCTATATATAAGCAAAAGTAGGTTATACAAAACTGTAATATATTTAAAAATGGGAAAAGAACTTATTTACTACATAAATGAGTTCCCTTAATATATTGGCCTCATTTTATTAATATAATTAATAAATGTAACACTTTTTCGTATTAAAGAAATACTCTCTTTTCATTATTTACTATTTATTTATTTTTCTAATAAAAACGCTTAATTCATTAAAGTACTTCTGTTGCATATTTATTTATTCTTTTATACCTGTGATTTGTAAATCGTGAAGTGCTAATATGACCATGAAATTTTGTGTAAGTAATATATAAAACCATAATTGTAAGAATTATCGCCTATAATGCTTCCTAGAAATTGAAAATATTAGTTACATAAGAAAAGAATTTAGTTTATATTTTAATAATTTATAAAGATAAAGACTACATTAAAGTATCGTTAACGTATAATTTACTTATCATTTAAAGTATTTAATTCCACCTAAAAATATATATATTTCTTTTATATTTGTTAAAATTATGTTCCAACAATAATCCATTACACATCTTATATATAATATTATATTTATGCATCTCTGAATATAATTCTTTTTTTTTCTGTTATCTAAAAACATAATGTAACATTTTTCATGCTAAGTATATCTAAATATGTGTACTTAAATTAAATATAAACAAAAACGTTACATATTAAAAATGGATTATTCTTTCTTACCATATCTTATTTTTCAACTAAAAGGGTCACTATAAATATTATATCATATATGATCAAGAGATACATAGATTTTGGTAGATACATTAAATTTGTTTATTTACTGAATGTGTTGCCTTATTAATATATCTTATTATACTTTAATAATTATATATATAATTTTATCTTCAATAGTTCACAAATGGTTTTAAACGTATTTCAGCAATATAAAAATAATTATGCAAAAAAAGAAAATATACTTATAATATTTCACTGGAACTTCCATATAAAAGATACTAGATGAAATGAAGAAAATTTATTAACTTATATATTAATTTGTTGAATATTATTTATTCAAGAAAAAAATATATAAATTATAAATTATTAAAAGTATAATTTGTAAAATTCAAATTACGAGTATTCCTGTGAGAAAAAATAGATAATCTTATATAATATGAAAAAAATAATAAATATTTGTTTAATGAAAATAAGTAACTCACAAAATAATCAAAATATATTATTAACATTACGTGTTTTTCACTGTAATGTTATTAGTTATTTCTGAACATTATCATAAATAAAAAAAATAATACTCTTACTTGATACAATGGCTAACGCCTCCGTTTAAATATAATACATAATATAAATGAAAATTATATCATAAAATCCTTTAAATAAGTATATATTATATTTTTTTAATCACGTAATAATTATATATTAAATATTTATTTATTTATTCAAAGTATTTTTATTAAGAAAATATGAATTTATACGTATTTATAATTTGTTACGGATAAATGATAAAAATATGAACAAAATAAAACATTATATTATTGAGAAAAAACAAAACGAATGAGAATAAATAAAAAATACAGTAATAAAAAGAAGATACAAAATATTTTTTTTCTGTTATTTATAATACAGAATTAAAAGAAAAATCTTATACATATATATATATTTATGATTTTTAATTATTTTTGATATGTAATATGTTTGTAATAGCATGATAACCGATTTTTGCTTAAACTAAAATATTTGGTACATCAATATTTTTAAAATTTATTATATCAAACACATATATCAAGAAAGATGAGATAATATTCTATAATATTTTATTAAATTATTTATGCATTAACTTATATTGTAATTAATTTACTATTAGTAATAAGAAAAAGCCTAGTATATATTAAAGAAGAACTATAAAGCAAGCAACATAATAATATTATTTTTTAACAATATTTTCTTATATATGAAAAATTAAATAAATATTATGAATTTATTTTCCAAATTTAATATATAATATTGAGTTATATAAATTCCTTTTCATTGAAATTAGAAATATGTTCATTATAGTAGGTATAAGAATATAATTTTATTTATCTTTTTAAGAAGTTAACATTTTTGAGCCTTTCATAAAAAAATATTTTATTAAAAATAATTAATTTCTTTGTTTATTTATATGTAATTGCATGGATGTATAGAGAAAATTATAATATGGAAATTGTGTCATGCAAAAAAAAAAAAATTAAATTTTGACTTATATAATTTATGTGGCGTCAGATGAAACCAATCATTTTTAATACTATTATATAATATTCATAAATAGTATTAGTATTATAACTAATATAAATAGATCATTAGGAATATTTGTGGGAACATTTAAAATGATGTATTTGCCATGACATATTAGTATTTTTTGTTAAAATTATCTATCATTTATCTATTTTTGACCTTTGTAATATGAATTTTTTAAGTATGCTAATACTTATATTTATTATTATATATTTAACAATATGGAAAAGGTTATTTCTGTAGATGAATTACTTTAGTCATATTGTTTGAATAATCATCTCAATAATAATAAAATTTCATAATTTTATTGTGTATCCATAATAAGCCTTATATATATATATAAAAGTACAAAAGTGCTTAAAAGATATATGTCATTATGCATTACAATTTTATCTTTGTATAATTACCATGATATTTTCTAATAATGTAAATATGATAATAATTATTGGCTGTATATATATAGTAAAGCTTCTTCATACTGTATCTCCATTTGTTATTATTTACTGTTATATTTTTTGAATGTTAAACTTGCGTTTTATTAAAAATGTAAACGTAATAAAAATCATACAATTTCAATTTATAGTAAGAAAGAAATTAGTAATTATTGTCCTATAAGAAATATATTAATGGATATAAATATTCATATAGAAAAAGCACAAAATTTACTATATGGAAATATTATGTCATTTTTTATATAGAAAAACTTTTATATGTATAGTTTTAATTATATCAGCTTGTAGATACATATTAAAGTTTAAAGGAAATTTTAGAAATGGAAGAAAAAGATTATGTATGTTTTTATTTTTCATAGAATATATAATTTATTTTCTCTCATTTACATACCATTTTTCATATAGAAAAATATAAGTAAATTTATTCTTTATAAGAAATGTATAATTATTTATATACTTCATTTTATTTATTCAATTTTCAGGAGGAAATTTTAAAAAAACTACCTTCAAATGAGATATATAAAGAATTTAAATCTGAAATAAATAAAGAAGATAACAAAATTAATTGTGATATATTTAATTCAGTAAAAGGGGAATACAAAGATAATTGTGTTAAACTTTGTAAAAATGTTGTAAAAAATTTTAAATAATTATATGAAAAGAGCAAATTAGAAAACTACACTGACATTTGTGAACATTATAAATACTGGATATATGAAGAAATAGGGAAATTATTTGAAAGTAATCCTCCCAATGAAGATGTTAAAACTGTTATCAAGGCATTTCTAAATTTACAATCCTTACTTACTACAACTTACGGAATATATAATTGCAAATATCATTTTGTTGACAAAAACTTAAATGAATTGAATGAAAAAAAAGAAGAGAAATATTTGCATGATTATTTTGCAAATTATAAAAGAATTAAAAGTAAAGATATTTGTAATAATATACAGATTATTAAATACCAAAAATACATCAGTTATATTAATAAACTATATGAAAAAAAGAAGGAGAAATGTTGTAAGTCAGGAATATTAGCTTGTCCACATTATTTTTTCAACTGTGGTGATGAATTTAATCCAGAGAAAATATTATCTCTATTAATATCTCAAAATGGTCATAGCTGTAATGGACTAGAACTTTTTACGGAAACTAAAATCGTTGATAAAAAATTAGATACTGACGATTTTGGAAAAGGTTTTCTGGACTCAATTCTTCTTACAGATTGTCCTATTAAAGATAATAGTCCACGTTTACGGTGTGGTTTCATTCGAGTATCCTCTTTGAGATCTAGAAATGAAAATGCAGTTGAACACAATGGACAACAAACAAATTCATGGAGTTCATATTCAGGAACGCGTATGAGAAAAGCCAATGCAGATTTATCAGAAGTTCTAGGTGAAAAAACTAGTAAGGAATTTGCTCATAAGTCAGAAGAAAAAAATAAAATGTTATTAGATGGAAATATAGATAATGGATTTCGGTGGAAATATAAAAAGGGAGGATTACGTTGTTTGCCTAACATATCAGAAGATGATAAATACGGATTGTGCGAATATATGGATGAATTGGTTAAAAATGGTATTTTTATAAAAACAAAGGATTCTGATGGACACATATTTAAGAAGACGAACTCTTGGACCTCAGAAGAATTAAGAAAATTAACGGAAATAAAACAAAAATGGAAATCAAAAATTGTTATGAGATTAGCATTAGAACAATTAAGAAATATACACGTTTTAAAGACTAAACAGACACAGGATTCTGATATGAAGGGTTCACTTGTCAAAACACTTTCCGGAGCAGATTCAGGATCTAATATATTACGGAATACTTTTGTCCGTATTTCTATTGTAGTTGCTTTAGTAATGGGAATAATTTTTGTTTTTTTTCTTTATTTTAAGGTAAAGACAAAAAAAAAAAATGATTACCATTAATACATTATAAGTCACCATTTATAATACACTTTTGTTAAAATTTTATTATTTTGAAATAATTAAATTTTATACGTTTTACATTTTGATGTGTTTATTAGTTTACTCCATTTGGATCATGCTTAGGTAAAATCAAAAAAAGGAAAAAAAAATATAGGACTAACTTCACTGTATTAAATACGGAAAGATTACAAAAGAGATTCATAAAACGTACTTATAGGAATTCTAACAGGAGAAGATTCAGTGTAGTAAATGTAGAACGATGAACATCGTATCAATAGTGTTATATAGACTATCAAATGATCTAGTTTACAGATATTAAAAAGCATACAAAATTCAAATAAATATACATTTCTATTAACTATCCGTAATTAAAAAGAACAAGAAAAAAAATGGCATAATTAAAATATATATATTCTTGTTTTCCACTTTTTATATTTGTTTGTATGTACTTTTTTTTATATTTTGTAGTAATATTATTAATTGAATTCTTTTATAACACTTTGTTTTTTATTAAATTTGTTTTTTTCTAAATAATTATAATTTTAGCGAATGATATTATTATTTTTTACATGTGAAATAATATATTCAACTTTGATGATTAGTACGAAATTAGGATTCTAATAAAGTACGAATTTAGAGTGAATATTTGTAAAATATTTTTATTTATACTAAAAAATGGTCTAATAAATAGATTTTATGATTTATTAAAGCTTTATATATAACAAATATGTTATAGTTATATATAATATAAAAATAAATTTTTATTTATAGCTATAATGAATGAATTGAGAAGACATAAATTAGCAGATAATATAGTATCCCTATGAATTCCCCCTCATGTAATCTTGCTTTAAACCAGAATAAAATATTTTTTAGATTATTTGTTTTTTATAATAAAGGATAAATAGAAAATTAAGATTATATATTATATTATTATCCATGTACAAACTCTTTACATTCCTAATAATATTTATATATTCTTATTGTATCTTATTTTTTTGTGTAACCTAATATGGAATCTGACGCACTGAGCTTTTATCTATATAAGTTGTAGTTAATGAATATTTTGTACTTTATACTAGACAAGAATTGTATTTAAAATATACATAATTAAATTTGAATATTAAAGATATTAATAAAAGGTTTTATTAATATAATATATATTAATTATAAGAAGAATATATTATAAGTATAGATGACTAAAACTAATAATAAACGTCATTAATAAAAATGTTAATACAATTATTTACATCAAAAAAAAAAAAAAAAAACAGTATATAGTAATACGTTTTATGCACGAAAATTAAATTATGATTCATTTCAAAATTTTATATCGCTATTATTAGTTGACATAATTATAAATAAAATTTTAGTTGAAGTTCCGCTAGTGTTTACATAACAACATTATTATTATTCAAACATTCAATATTTAAAAAAGAAATCTTATTGATATCATTATAGAATATATATAAATTATATAAAGATTAATCATTTTTGCTTTTTGCATAAGTATATGCTATTAAATTATTTAAAAATATTTATGTATATTTTACATCATCCGATTTTTATCTGTTTGTAAAATTTTTATTTTTGTGAATTTATTTTAATTAAAAAATTACTGACACAATTTTCCTAATAAAAAATTCAAATACTACTTAAAAAAAGAATAATTTAATTAAATATTTTTTAATTTTAAATATTCATAAGACTTTATAAATATAAATTTATTTTATTGTTAAAATTGAATAAAAATGTAGTTTATTTATTTTCTATATAATAGGAATTAAATTACAACATACAGAATAATATTTAATACGTTATGAAAAAAAAAAAATAGAAAATTTTTATTTTTATTTTATAAGAGTAAAATATTTAAACCAATAGATTAATAATATATAACTTATTTTTTGCTATTTATTCTATTAATATTTCTCCTTAAGATATAATTTATTAAAAAAAAAAATGAATTTATGCATACATAAAAATTTTCATTTAGAAATAAAAGCATAAATTATATATATTTTAAAATTATCAATTTCAAAGCATATATTATAAAAATAAAAAATCAATATTTATTTACTATTAAAATATATATTTTTTTATTAATATGTTGAAAATTTTATTTTTTTAATGTAATATAAACTATGAAAAAATTAATAGGATTGCATAGAAAATAATTCAATGAATTAAATGATATAGCACAAAAATTAGTACTTATATATTATTTTTTTTTTGTTAGTATTTTCACTATTACTATATTGTAGTAATTAGTATTTTATTAGCAATAAGCAATTTTTGCATAATATTATGTTTATAAAATTATAATTATTATATGCGAAATATTAGTAAGATATTTTATTATTATCTTTATAAATAAGGTGAAAAGTTTTATATATTGTGTATGTTCTATATTCTATATAAACTTAATATTTAGAAATATTCATATGCCATTTTTTTTTTTTTTTTTTTTAAAGGAATAAAAAATAAAATTATTTACATGTACTAATATATAGAATAATTAATTTATATATATTGGATAATTATTAATTAGTCCATAATACATTATGTTAATGAAAGTTATTGTTTTTATAAATTACATTAAGATAATTATTTTATAATAAAGTTTTTGGGGTATATTCCATTTTTTATATAGTAAAATGAATTATAGTTAAGTACATATTATTAAGTATCTATGAAAAGATATTAAAAGAGCTTATTATAATGTCTTTTGCAACTAGCAAAATACAGTTTTATTATTAATTTTTTTTTTAACTGAATATATTACACTATTAGTATTTTGTATCATGGAAGAAAACTTTAAGTTACTCATATTTACTAAAACTTTTATGTTTATGCTTTTAACTTGGATATTTCATTTTAACGATGATTTGGTATGATAATAATATAGATGCACGTATTATTAATATTATTTACATTTTATTTTTATTAAAAATTTCGTTAGTAATAAATTATTTATTCTTTTAATTTATGCATATAATATTCTTTTTTTTGTAGGGTAACTTTTATACATATTTTTATAAGAATTATTCCTTTGACGGAAAATTATGTACAATAACTTATCGTTTACTAGCAAAACATAAACAAGGGAAGTGTTCAAATACTAAATGGATAAATGAAGTTATACCAAATAATGGAAAGTACAAACAAAAAGATACATATAATAGTGAAAAAATAACTAAAAGAAAAAGTATACGAATAGATAAATGTTCACCAAAGTGTGGAGAAAACTATAAGCTACCTAAAAGAAATGAATCATCTATGTACATTCGAGGAAATTTATATTGTAAAAAAAGAATATTTGACAAAATATATTATAAAAATATAGTTAGGAATGAAGCGATTGAAGATTTTAAGTTTTTAAAAGAAAGTATAAAAGTAAAATTATTTGGGATTTTTATTTTAGGTAGCTTCCATATACTAGTTGGTATTGCATTACTTGTCTTAAGAAAATTGAAATATTTGGATGTAATTGATAGTGTTTTTCCTATATCTGGTCATAGTGTTTTATCAGCTATGCTATTCTTGATATTAACATTTGTAGTTGAAGCAGCAATTTTGTATCTGAATAAAAAAGTTCTAAAATATATAAAGACTTTAGAAAAAAAAAGTGATATTCATAATACGGCATATCCTTCTTTACATAAGGTAGTTATATATAAAAAATAAGATTTATAATTTTCATATGCATATATATAAATAACAAATATATCTATAATTGTTGAAAATAAATAAAACTTCCTGTATGTAAATCGTCTTATTAATGAGTTATGGTGTTAATATACACTTATTTTTATTTTATTTTTTTTGTTAATTTGAAAGTAATAGATTTTTCATTTATTATATTAATATATTTTCTTAACTAAACAGAGTATTATGGCTCATATATATATTTCTGTAACTAAAAAGATTTTTTAGAAAAATATATGTGAATTTTATTAAATTAATATATAAAAGTGCAATTTGTTTAATTTCTCGATGTTATGTACCAAATTATATTTGTAGTATAAAAAATAGTGCCAATTATTTTTGTTTGTGTTTTCTTATTCTTAAATAATTATCTATAGAAATGAAAAAAGTCATTATTCGTTTAAAATTAGAAATAAATATGTTTTTTTTAGTACGTTATCGAATTGAATGTATTCTGTTGTATATATTTATATCTCTCTATATATATATTTAATATAAAAGCGAATTTGCAGTTTATATTACGAAATAAGCATTATTATATATACAATATGGTATATATTTATTTTAAAAAATATTTTTGATAGACATAATATATTTTTAAATAGTATAATTGTGAAGTTAAAAATATATAGTAAAGAAATTATCCTTTTATGAAGAATGCATAATTTAGGAAATATGGTTAATATTTTAAATACACCAATGCTACTTTATTTTATAATATTGGCTACATAATTAAATATACTATTCGTTTTTAAAATGAAAAATAGAAACTTAAAAATTTTAAGAAATTGAAATATTTTTTTATGTATACACGTAAAAAAAAAGGAAAATTTAAAGGAAAAACAATATGAGTTTAAAAAATAATTTAATATTTAAAATGTTTTCTTTTTCTTTTAATATTATGCTTTAAAATATAAATAAAAGCAATTTTTTTATTGCTGAAATAATTTATTTAAAAAAAAATAAACTATTAAACATATATTTAATTTGTATTTGACTTAAAAAAATAATTACTATAGATTAATTATGATAGAAATGTTTCAAGTTAATATTATATAAATATATCTGTGACGAAATTTTTTTTAAATATTTTTATAATTTTCTTTGTCATATAACTTATTATACAGTTAGGAATGCATATACATATATATATACAATATATTACGCTTTACGTATTATTAAACAAAAAACAAATATATTTATTTATTTAATAACGTATTAGATTAAAAATAAGTTTATTAAACTTTATATTATATTATACATATTAGAAAGTGATATTCACCATATCGTGTAACTTTGTAGCATAATGTAAAAGAAAAATAGATTAAGAATATAATTATTGTTCTTTTTGAAGGTGCAATAAAAATGTTCTTATTAAAAATCATAGTAAAAATAAATTCCTCTTAATGAAAAACATTATGTTATTATGGTTATAATATTTCAGTGAGTGATAACATGAATGAAGTATAAACAAATTAAATATTTAAGAAAAACATAAAAACAATTGACAAGTAATATGTATATAATTAAACGAATTCTTTTGTAGGTTACTAATCTTCTCTATAATATTATTATTTTGGGAGACTGTTTTTCAATATTTTGTATTAATCTAATATATATATATTATAAACTAATGTGTATTTAAAATAAGATATATATTTAACATATCTTAGAATTTTACGAATAAAATTAGTTATTAATAATTCAGCCAAAAAACATTACTTGAAACTTCGTGAATTAATATTTTAATAATTAGTACAAAACAATTAATTTTTTTTTTTACATGCACTTTAAAAAATTCCCATTTTTATTAATTTAAAGATTAATATAAATTTTTTCTAGATGTTCATACAGAAATAAAAAGAAATATATATGTTATGTATATCTCCTAATATGCATATTTATTTTTATATATGACTTTTGCTTATTTTATTTATATTATTCATTACATTGCTCTTTTTTGTTCCCTTATGATATCAGAGTATTTAAGAATTATCTTTCATAGACAACGGATGTTTTATCTGAAATATCATCAGAATATATTTTGGATGCATACCTATGAATTTATAAGATGTGAGTTCCTGATATTTCAACGGTTTTGTTTAATTTCTCATCATTAACTGTGAAATTTACATTTGTATTATCTTCACTTATCCAATCATCTATCTCCTTTCTAAAATTTTCTCCCCCTATATGACCTATATTTTTTTTATTTTCCGAAACATCTCCTTTAAAATTAATTAGGTTTTTTCTATTTCTGAATTTTTCCATAAATTTGGTCCTGTTCTCATTCATTTATGAAAATATCCTAGTATTTCCCCTTATATTTTGTATTTTCCTTTTTTTTTAATTCTTGTAATACCATCACATGTAAGAGTATATATATTTTTGGTAGTAATATATACATATACGTATATATCTATATAAATATCTGTGTTATGAAATTCTTCTGTATTTATTAGAGATAATTCCCTTTTATTTTCTTCATATTCACATGAAATATCCTGTTATTTTTCTGTCAATTCCATAAAGAATCCTGTTCTAAATATTGTTCTATAAATGGTACCTTTTTTTGATATGCATTGAATCCAAGCACCTTTTTGTATTTCTATAAATGGAATATACTGATATTCGCTAGAATATTTCTTATTTAATACTTGAACTTTTTTTATGTATGCCTTTCCTTTTTTTCATTAATGCTTTAAAATGTTGAAGCGGTCTATTATAATAAATTTCTCAGGAAGTTTTATGTTTTTATATCACATAATTTCATAAAAGTTTTTGTTTTTCAATATCATTTATCCATTTAATATTTTCCATTAACTCATCATTTGTCAAATTAGGATAGATCGTATACTCCTCTTCTGTGAACATTTGTAATAATGTTGATAAAAATTCTTCTTTGTTGATTTAGCGTTCTTTACTTCTGCGTTCATTGTGTGCTTTCATATGTATTTCTACAATAGTTTTAGATCTTACATTTTTGCTATTTGACAAATTTAGATTTTTCACAATATGGGTTTCATTTATTTTTATATATTCTATAATTTTATCATGGTATAATGGATGTTATAAGTGATAGTGTTTTAAAATATCATTTTTACTCTCAGAATGTGAAGGTAATAATATTTCCAATTATTTAACTAACCTTCTTAATGTCTTTTTTGTTCCTTTTTAAGAGTTATATTAAAATGTACTTCAATATAACATAAATATATTTATGAAATAAATTACTAGAATTATCAATTCTTATTACATATTTTATTAGCTAAATTAATGAATCTTTTCCTTTTCTACTATATTTAGTGATAAAATTTATTCTTATTTATTTTTATAATTGTTTTTATATATATATATGTATATATTTTATAAATATATTTTTTGGAATAAATACTATATATACTATATATGTTAATTTTTAGTACTAACGTTAGTATTGGTTGTCTAATTAATATTAATATTTTTTTATTTTTTTACACTTTATTAAATATATACATTTTCCTAAAATACATATACTTTACTTTTTTATATTTTGTTCATTATATACTTGGGCTCAATTAAAGGCTCCTTTTTGCATGAGACTTTTGTAGTTTTCCATAGAACATACATTTATAATATTACGTTGAAATATTATAATTAAAAGAATTATTGACATTTTTTTTTGTGCATTTTTAAAATAAATTTCATTTAACTCTTTTAATATTTTATTTTATATGAACGAATATATTTATTGTTGAATATTTATAAATTATAATTTTTTACAGTATGATATATAATATAATATATACTGTTACAAGAATAGTTTTATCATCTTTAGTACTATTTATTAGTATATGATCCTTGCATTCATCAAGATATTTCAAAATATTTACTTTTTTTGTATTATATAAAGTGAAAATATACAGACAAACTAAAACATTTAAAAGAAAATTACATGTTCGTAAATGCAGTACTATAACAATGGTAAATTAGTGGCGTAAAATAGTGAATCTAGTAGATTATTAATATACTTAATTGGAATAATTTTTATTGTTAGAAAAAAAAGTAAAAATAAATATTAGAATAAATGTTAATGTAATTAATGGAAATAAGGAATCAAATTCATATGCAGTATTATTAGTAGGTATCATTTCTTAATATTATAAATTCCTAAGTGACAGTTTTACGAGATTTGGGATTAATTGAAATTGATTATATTCCTGTAGGATATTGAAAAATAGGAATGATGTTGCACGTTTGGACTAGGTAATATGATTTTTATCAGCATAATATTCATAACTATGGTTTTTTAATTGAACATGTATATAAGTTCCATTTTGTGCAAAAATTATATTTATGAAATTATTATGTAATTAGTAATATTTGTTCGCTATACATGGAAAAATTATATGTGTTTATTCAAATATGCAAAATTTTTAGAAATAGTAAAATATTAAATTTATGAGTAAATTTATAAAAAAGGAAATATTAAAAAGTATTATGTTTTTTTTAAAAAGTCGATATTCAGGTATCTGTGTAAATTATATTTAAACCATATAAATAAGATATAAGACTCCATAAAAATTGAACGTTTTAATGAATATTTTTTTTGTGGATATGGTAATATATTGATAGTGTATATATGAAAATAATATTTTTAAAATTGAAATTTATAAATATTTTACATTTCTTGTTTATTTGTAAATTTTAAACATAATTATCTTATTTTATTTTATATAAAAAAGGCATAGCATGTGAACATACAAACTTTAATAGGATATGTATATAAAAAAAAAAAAATAATAATTGGCATATTATATATATACGTAATAATAAGAAAATTGTGCATTTTCCGAAGAAATTAAACTGTGGGTTTAGGATTTATTAATTTTAGAATATCATAAATCATTTATACAATTTTTATTTATTTCTTAGAATAATATCTCATAAAATGTTTTAAAAACAGTGAATCTAACTAAATTGAAAAGG
Source organism: Plasmodium brasilianum (assembly GCF_023973825.1). Lineage (NCBI taxonomy): Eukaryota > Apicomplexa > Aconoidasida > Haemosporida > Plasmodiidae > Plasmodium > Plasmodium brasilianum. Next base: position 45,297 of record NW_027122931.1, read on the forward strand.
TTCAATTACAAATAAATGTTAAATAGGATTTTATTTATGCAGAGTTTATTTGCCTTAATTTATTAACTAAGTTGTTTTATGTACAGCATAATTACACATATATTATATTGGATAAGGTATATCTCATATTGATATATTATCGGTGAGTAAAAGTTTAGATGGACAGTTTACGAAAATGCTAAAAGAAAATAAATTAGTTTTTTCATAAATGTTACTACAGTAATATATATACATTAAATCAATAAAAATTTAATAATGTAATTTTTAGATATTAAAAATTAGATATATTTTTCTTTTTTATATTCATTTACATGTAATTTTGTACTCTTTAATAAAAATAATATAAAGTTTTATTTCACATAATTACTATAATTTGTATATATATAATATTTTTTAAATTATACGCTTATTGGAAATAATATAAAATGGCCATAAAATTCTTCAAATAATATTTTATAGATATTAGAATTATATTCGTTAAAATATCTATTATTTAAATATTTAAGGAGTTCTACTACAGTCCACCTACAAAATATCTTTTCAGCTGTAGATATTTACAGCAAGATATATTAAAAATAATATACTTGTTCTAAAATAATAATTAAATAAGTTAATAAATCATATATATTAGTAGATTATGTTCTTATTCTTTCTCATTTATTATGTAAATATTATATATTGCATATAAGGAGTACATTCATTACTTTTGATATATTTTAAAAAAATGGAAATTTAATCAATATTTATATCCATTTTATCCTTAACCCCTTTTTTTTTCCCTCTTTTTTACTCTATTAATATTTCATCTAAATATATATAATTAATTATAAAAAAATAAACAAATTTAGAAGATGAGTTCAAATATTCGTTATTTACAAATAGTTGTATAAATTAAATATTAATAAAAATGATAATAGTAAATAAATATGAAAAAAAAAAATAATAAATCATCCCTTATTTACTTTTAAAATAAATATTTCTTTATAGATTTTGTAATATCTTATAATGTGTACTTTCTAAGGAAAATAATACAACATAAAAAATTATATGTGTTTGTGGAGGAATTAATTCACGTTATATAAATGACACAATGTAAGTTTTTGTATTCTTTTAATAATACCAAAATAATAAATTAATTATTATAATTTTGGTATTATTAAAAGAATACAAAAACTTATATTGTGTCATTTATATAACGTGAATTAATTCCTCAACAAACACATATAATTTTTTATGTTGTATTATTTTCCTTAGAAAGTACACATTATACGATATTACAAAATCTATAGAGAAATATTTATTTTAAAAGTAAAAAAGGGATGATTTTTTATTTTTTTTTTTCATATTTATTTACTGTTATCATTTTTATTAATATTTAATTTATACCATTATTTGTAAATAACAAATATTTGAACTCAACTTATAAATTTTTTTATTTTTTTTTAATTAATTATATATATTTAGATGAAATATTAATAGAGTAAAAAAGAGGGAAAAAAAAAGGGGTTAAGGATAAAATGGATATAAATATTGATTAAATTTCCATTTTTTTAAAATATATCAAAAGTAATGAATGTACTCCTTATATGCAATATATAATATTTACATAATAAATGAGAAAGAATAAGAACATAATCTACTAATATATATGATTTATTAACTTATTTAATTATTATTTTAGAACAAGTATATTATTTTTAATATATCTTGCTGTAAATATCTACAGCTGAAAAGATATTTTGTAGGTGGACTGTAGTAGAACTCCTTAAATATTTAAATAATAGATATTTTAACGAATATAATTCTAATATCTATAAAATATTATTTGAAGAATTTTATGGCCATTTTATATTATTTCCAATAAGCGTATAATTTAAAAAATATTATATATATACAAATTATAGTAATTATGTGAAATAAAACTTTATATTATTTTTATTAAAGAGTACAAAATTACATGTAAATGAATATAAAAAAGAAAAATATATCTAATTTTTAATATCTAAAAATTACATTATTAAATTTTTATTGATTTAATGTATATATATTACTGTAGTAACATTTATGAAAAAACTAATTTATTTTCTTTTAGCATTTTCGTAAACTGTCCATCTAAACTTTTACTCACCGATAATATATCAATATGAGATATACCTTATCCAATATAATATATGTGTAATTATGCTGTACATAAAACTTAGTTAATAAATTAAGGCAAATAAACTCTGCATAAATAAAATCCTATTTAACATTTATTTGTAATTGAACCTTTTCAATTTAGTTAGATTCACTGTTTTTAAAACATTTTATGAGATATTATTCTAAGAAATAAATAAAAATTGTATAAATGATTTATGATATTCTAAAATTAATAAATCCTAAACCCACAGTTTAATTTCTTCGGAAAATGCACAATTTTCTTATTATTACGTATATATATAATATGCCAATTATTATTTTTTTTTTTTTATATACATATCCTATTAAAGTTTGTATGTTCACATGCTATGCCTTTTTTATATAAAATAAAATAAGATAATTATGTTTAAAATTTACAAATAAACAAGAAATGTAAAATATTTATAAATTTCAATTTTAAAAATATTATTTTCATATATACACTATCAATATATTACCATATCCACAAAAAAAATATTCATTAAAACGTTCAATTTTTATGGAGTCTTATATCTTATTTATATGGTTTAAATATAATTTACACAGATACCTGAATATCGACTTTTTAAAAAAAACATAATACTTTTTAATATTTCCTTTTTTATAAATTTACTCATAAATTTAATATTTTACTATTTCTAAAAATTTTGCATATTTGAATAAACACATATAATTTTTCCATGTATAGCGAACAAATATTACTAATTACATAATAATTTCATAAATATAATTTTTGCACAAAATGGAACTTATATACATGTTCAATTAAAAAACCATAGTTATGAATATTATGCTGATAAAAATCATATTACCTAGTCCAAACGTGCAACATCATTCCTATTTTTCAATATCCTACAGGAATATAATCAATTTCAATTAATCCCAAATCTCGTAAAACTGTCACTTAGGAATTTATAATATTAAGAAATGATACCTACTAATAATACTGCATATGAATTTGATTCCTTATTTCCATTAATTACATTAACATTTATTCTAATATTTATTTTTACTTTTTTTTCTAACAATAAAAATTATTCCAATTAAGTATATTAATAATCTACTAGATTCACTATTTTACGCCACTAATTTACCATTGTTATAGTACTGCATTTACGAACATGTAATTTTCTTTTAAATGTTTTAGTTTGTCTGTATATTTTCACTTTATATAATACAAAAAAAGTAAATATTTTGAAATATCTTGATGAATGCAAGGATCATATACTAATAAATAGTACTAAAGATGATAAAACTATTCTTGTAACAGTATATATTATATTATATATCATACTGTAAAAAATTATAATTTATAAATATTCAACAATAAATATATTCGTTCATATAAAATAAAATATTAAAAGAGTTAAATGAAATTTATTTTAAAAATGCACAAAAAAAAATGTCAATAATTCTTTTAATTATAATATTTCAACGTAATATTATAAATGTATGTTCTATGGAAAACTACAAAAGTCTCATGCAAAAAGGAGCCTTTAATTGAGCCCAAGTATATAATGAACAAAATATAAAAAAGTAAAGTATATGTATTTTAGGAAAATGTATATATTTAATAAAGTGTAAAAAAATAAAAAAATATTAATATTAATTAGACAACCAATACTAACGTTAGTACTAAAAATTAACATATATAGTATATATAGTATTTATTCCAAAAAATATATTTATAAAATATATACATATATATATATAAAAACAATTATAAAAATAAATAAGAATAAATTTTATCACTAAATATAGTAGAAAAGGAAAAGATTCATTAATTTAGCTAATAAAATATGTAATAAGAATTGATAATTCTAGTAATTTATTTCATAAATATATTTATGTTATATTGAAGTACATTTTAATATAACTCTTAAAAAGGAACAAAAAAGACATTAAGAAGGTTAGTTAAATAATTGGAAATATTATTACCTTCACATTCTGAGAGTAAAAATGATATTTTAAAACACTATCACTTATAACATCCATTATACCATGATAAAATTATAGAATATATAAAAATAAATGAAACCCATATTGTGAAAAATCTAAATTTGTCAAATAGCAAAAATGTAAGATCTAAAACTATTGTAGAAATACATATGAAAGCACACAATGAACGCAGAAGTAAAGAACGCTAAATCAACAAAGAAGAATTTTTATCAACATTATTACAAATGTTCACAGAAGAGGAGTATACGATCTATCCTAATTTGACAAATGATGAGTTAATGGAAAATATTAAATGGATAAATGATATTGAAAAACAAAAACTTTTATGAAATTATGTGATATAAAAACATAAAACTTCCTGAGAAATTTATTATAATAGACCGCTTCAACATTTTAAAGCATTAATGAAAAAAAGGAAAGGCATACATAAAAAAAGTTCAAGTATTAAATAAGAAATATTCTAGCGAATATCAGTATATTCCATTTATAGAAATACAAAAAGGTGCTTGGATTCAATGCATATCAAAAAAAGGTACCATTTATAGAACAATATTTAGAACAGGATTCTTTATGGAATTGACAGAAAAATAACAGGATATTTCATGTGAATATGAAGAAAATAAAAGGGAATTATCTCTAATAAATACAGAAGAATTTCATAACACAGATATTTATATAGATATATACGTATATGTATATATTACTACCAAAAATATATATACTCTTACATGTGATGGTATTACAAGAATTAAAAAAAAAGGAAAATACAAAATATAAGGGGAAATACTAGGATATTTTCATAAATGAATGAGAACAGGACCAAATTTATGGAAAAATTCAGAAATAGAAAAAACCTAATTAATTTTAAAGGAGATGTTTCGGAAAATAAAAAAAATATAGGTCATATAGGGGGAGAAAATTTTAGAAAGGAGATAGATGATTGGATAAGTGAAGATAATACAAATGTAAATTTCACAGTTAATGATGAGAAATTAAACAAAACCGTTGAAATATCAGGAACTCACATCTTATAAATTCATAGGTATGCATCCAAAATATATTCTGATGATATTTCAGATAAAACATCCGTTGTCTATGAAAGATAATTCTTAAATACTCTGATATCATAAGGGAACAAAAAAGAGCAATGTAATGAATAATATAAATAAAATAAGCAAAAGTCATATATAAAAATAAATATGCATATTAGGAGATATACATAACATATATATTTCTTTTTATTTCTGTATGAACATCTAGAAAAAATTTATATTAATCTTTAAATTAATAAAAATGGGAATTTTTTAAAGTGCATGTAAAAAAAAAAATTAATTGTTTTGTACTAATTATTAAAATATTAATTCACGAAGTTTCAAGTAATGTTTTTTGGCTGAATTATTAATAACTAATTTTATTCGTAAAATTCTAAGATATGTTAAATATATATCTTATTTTAAATACACATTAGTTTATAATATATATATATTAGATTAATACAAAATATTGAAAAACAGTCTCCCAAAATAATAATATTATAGAGAAGATTAGTAACCTACAAAAGAATTCGTTTAATTATATACATATTACTTGTCAATTGTTTTTATGTTTTTCTTAAATATTTAATTTGTTTATACTTCATTCATGTTATCACTCACTGAAATATTATAACCATAATAACATAATGTTTTTCATTAAGAGGAATTTATTTTTACTATGATTTTTAATAAGAACATTTTTATTGCACCTTCAAAAAGAACAATAATTATATTCTTAATCTATTTTTCTTTTACATTATGCTACAAAGTTACACGATATGGTGAATATCACTTTCTAATATGTATAATATAATATAAAGTTTAATAAACTTATTTTTAATCTAATACGTTATTAAATAAATAAATATATTTGTTTTTTGTTTAATAATACGTAAAGCGTAATATATTGTATATATATATGTATATGCATTCCTAACTGTATAATAAGTTATATGACAAAGAAAATTATAAAAATATTTAAAAAAAATTTCGTCACAGATATATTTATATAATATTAACTTGAAACATTTCTATCATAATTAATCTATAGTAATTATTTTTTTAAGTCAAATACAAATTAAATATATGTTTAATAGTTTATTTTTTTTTAAATAAATTATTTCAGCAATAAAAAAATTGCTTTTATTTATATTTTAAAGCATAATATTAAAAGAAAAAGAAAACATTTTAAATATTAAATTATTTTTTAAACTCATATTGTTTTTCCTTTAAATTTTCCTTTTTTTTTACGTGTATACATAAAAAAATATTTCAATTTCTTAAAATTTTTAAGTTTCTATTTTTCATTTTAAAAACGAATAGTATATTTAATTATGTAGCCAATATTATAAAATAAAGTAGCATTGGTGTATTTAAAATATTAACCATATTTCCTAAATTATGCATTCTTCATAAAAGGATAATTTCTTTACTATATATTTTTAACTTCACAATTATACTATTTAAAAATATATTATGTCTATCAAAAATATTTTTTAAAATAAATATATACCATATTGTATATATAATAATGCTTATTTCGTAATATAAACTGCAAATTCGCTTTTATATTAAATATATATATAGAGAGATATAAATATATACAACAGAATACATTCAATTCGATAACGTACTAAAAAAAACATATTTATTTCTAATTTTAAACGAATAATGACTTTTTTCATTTCTATAGATAATTATTTAAGAATAAGAAAACACAAACAAAAATAATTGGCACTATTTTTTATACTACAAATATAATTTGGTACATAACATCGAGAAATTAAACAAATTGCACTTTTATATATTAATTTAATAAAATTCACATATATTTTTCTAAAAAATCTTTTTAGTTACAGAAATATATATATGAGCCATAATACTCTGTTTAGTTAAGAAAATATATTAATATAATAAATGAAAAATCTATTACTTTCAAATTAACAAAAAAAATAAAATAAAAATAAGTGTATATTAACACCATAACTCATTAATAAGACGATTTACATACAGGAAGTTTTATTTATTTTCAACAATTATAGATATATTTGTTATTTATATATATGCATATGAAAATTATAAATCTTATTTTTTATATAAAACTACCTTATGTAATAAAGGATATGCCGTATTATGAATGTCACTTTTTTTTTCTAAAGTCTTTATATATTTTAGAACTTTTTTATTCAGATACAAAATTGCTGCTTCAACTACAAATGTTAATATCAAGAATAGCATAGCTGATAAAACACTATGACCAGATATAGGAAAAACACTATCAATTACATCCAAATATTTCAATTTTCTTAAGACAAGTAATGCAATACCAACTAGTATATGGAAGCTACCTAAAATAAAAATCCCAAATAATTTTACTTGAATACTTTTTTTTAAAAACTTAAAATCTTCAATAGCTTCATTCCTAACTATATTTTTATAATATATTTTGTCAAATGCTCTTTTTTTAAAATATGAATTTCGACGGGTATACATATTATATTCATTTCTTTTAGGTACTTCATAGTTTTCTCCACACTTTGGTGAACATTTATCTATTCGTATACTTTTTCTTTTAGTTATTTTTTCACTATTATATGTATCTTTTTGTTTGTACTTTCCATTATTTGGTATAACTTCATTTATCCATTTAGTATTTGAACACTTCCCTTGTTTATGTTTTGCTAGTAAACGATAAGTTATTGTACATAATTTTCCGTCAAAGGAATAATTCTTATAAAAATATGTATAAAAGTTACCCTACAAAAAAAAGAATATTATATGCATAAATTAAAAGAATAAATAATTTATTACTAACGAAATTTTTAATAAAAATAAAATGTAAATAATATTAATAATACGTGCATCTATATTATTATCATACCAAATCATCGTTAAAATGAAATATCCAAGTTAAAAGCATAAACATAAAAGTTTTAGTAAATATGAGTAACTTAAAGTTTTCTTCCATGATACAAAATACTAATAGTGTAATATATTCAGTTAAAAAAAAAATTAATAATAAAACTGTATTTTGCTAGTTGCAAAAGACATTATAATAAGCTCTTTTAATATCTTTTCATAGATACTTAATAATATGTACTTAACTATAATTCATTTTACTATATAAAAAATGGAATATACCCCAAAAACTTTATTATAAAATAATTATCTTAATGTAATTTATAAAAACAATAACTTTCATTAACATAATGTATTATGGACTAATTAATAATTATCCAATATATATAAATTAATTATTCTATATATTAGTACATGTAAATAATTTTATTTTTTATTCCTTTAAAAAAAAAAAAAAAAAAAATGGCATATGAATATTTCTAAATATTAAGTTTATATAGAATATAGAACATACACAATATATAAAACTTTTCACCTTATTTATAAAGATAATAATAAAATATCTTACTAATATTTCGCATATAATAATTATAATTTTATAAACATAATATTATGCAAAAATTGCTTATTGCTAATAAAATACTAATTACTACAATATAGTAATAGTGAAAATACTAACAAAAAAAAAATAATATATAAGTACTAATTTTTGTGCTATATCATTTAATTCATTGAATTATTTTCTATGCAATCCTATTAATTTTTTCATAGTTTATATTACATTAAAAAAATAAAATTTTCAACATATTAATAAAAAAATATATATTTTAATAGTAAATAAATATTGATTTTTTATTTTTATAATATATGCTTTGAAATTGATAATTTTAAAATATATATAATTTATGCTTTTATTTCTAAATGAAAATTTTTATGTATGCATAAATTCATTTTTTTTTTTAATAAATTATATCTTAAGGAGAAATATTAATAGAATAAATAGCAAAAAATAAGTTATATATTATTAATCTATTGGTTTAAATATTTTACTTTTATAAAATAAAA